>NC_141284.1:3668731-3676231 GCF_037954325.1 Fistularia commersonii
CATACATACACACCAACACACAGACACACACGTACAAAATTCAGTGGTTCACAGTAACTGAATGCCTTCACTCAAATTAGTACACACACACACACACACACACACACACACACACACACACACACACACACACACACACACATTTAGACACACATACATACATACACACCAACACACAGACACACACGTACAAAATTCAGTGGTGCACAGTAACCGAATGCAATCACTTGTATTAGTTAACATGCACGCACGCACACACACACACACACACACACACACACACACACACACACTAATTCAGTGGTGTACAGAAGTACACATATACACACGCATGAACACACACACCTAGAATAGAAAGAGCAGGAAAGATACTGGGAGTGAGGAAAGAGGAGAGTGAGAAACAATAGGAAGTGGGAGAGAGTGAGACAGAGATGGAAGGATGGAGTCGAGGAGAGAAAGCGAGAGGCAGGAAGAAAGAGAAACAAGAAAGAGAGAGAGAAAGCGAGCGAAACAGCAGAGGGTGGAGGCAGAAAAGACGAGGGGCAGAAGAGAAAGAGAGCGAGGAGTAGGAGGTCACGACCCTTTGACCGACGCTGCGTTCGCTCGCCGCCCGACGCCCAGGTGTCCCCGTACATCCAGCCGTCGGAGTGCGGCTGGAGGGACTTCTGCCACGAGCCGGCGCCGCTGTCGGACCTGGCCTTCCCCCAGTGCCCCTGCCCGCCCCGCAGCCTGCCCTGGCAGGGCGCCGCCATCGACAACGGTACCGTCCCATCCCGTCCACGTCCCGCCTCTCTTCGCCGCCTCCTCACACACTTGCTCATCGCTCGTCCTGCTGTATGTGTGTGTGTTTGTGTAGGGTACCAGTTCCGAGCTTCCATCTACTCGTACGGCCCCGACAGCCAGCCTCTCTGTCTGGACGGCGGCATCCGGTGGGCGGAGGCTCTGTCAGGTACGCCCCGCTCAAGCTGGATGACTTAAAAAAAAAAAATCGTTTCCATGGTAACGAGGACCCCCACCTCGTCGGTCACTTCCTGTTTGCGAGCTGGACGTCAGAGTAGCCCCGTGATTCGTGGTTGTCCCCTCCCCCAAATCAGGAAAGACGTTTCCCTCCCAAAAACAAGACTGTTTTCTCTGCATCTCTTGAGATTTCAAGAAAGAAAAATTCACACCCTGTCCTGACTTCTCTTCCGCCAGACATCCGCCTCCATGTCAGCGTGTATCTGCGGGACACCCTGGTGAGAGAGATGACCACCACGAGCCCCAAGGGGTGCCACCTGGCCCCCTGCTCCCCGGAGGAGAAGCACTTCCTGTCGGCTGGCGACCCGGATCTGGTGCCCCTCCCGCCGGACGCCGCCCAGAGGAGGGCGGACGACGGCCCGCCCAGCCCCTCCGCCAGCCTGGAAGGGGGGGTGCTGCTGTGGATGGCGCCGGATGGACTGTACGCCCGCCGGCGGTGCCCGGGTAGGGTCTACTGGCAAGGGGGGCCGTCCCCGTTCGGGGACAAGCCCAACAAGCTGGAGCGGGAGGTGACCTGCAAGTTGTTCCACACCCAAGACTGCCTCACAGGTGAGAGCCAGAGCACTGATGTCAACTGTGGCAACTAGCTTAGCTTCCCGCCGGGAACAAATGCCAAGGGAGTAGAGGCGCTGAATGACTGGAAGGCACGGTCATAGAAAGTCCAGAACGGTAGATTTATGTGGTTGCCAGGCAACAAAAAGGCCCGGACATTCCCGGAGTCCGGAAAATATGACCCAACTCTGAAAACTCCCATCTTTGGACACGTTGTGTTTCCGAATGACCGACGAGGTGTTTCCTGTGTTCGTGCCGCAGAGATCCAGAGTTACGGGCTCCACGGACGGCCGGTGCCACGCCTCCGCCTCCTGCTGAGCTTCGGAGACGAGTGTCTGGACCCCCAGAGGCAGAGGAGGACGCTGACGGTCGAGGTGAGTCACCGAGTCAGAGGTTTTGAAGGCTCTGGGTCGAATACCAAGGAAGAACGGAGTCCAATCCAATGGAGAAGTTCGGCGTTATTAGAATGAGCATTCCTGTAGGCAACCCTTTTTTGTGCTAAGCTAACTAACTAGCAGGAGGAAGGCTCATCCAAGCTTTGCAATGCAACACAGGGAAGAGAAGGGCGTCTATTTTACAAGCAATTGGACGTATTCCGAAAAAATTGAACAAAAGAACAACAGAAGTTGGGACATATTGGGCGGAGGTGTCTTTGGGTATCTTCGACATCTTCCCGTTCTGGTCTCACAGTGTCAAAGTGACAAGCAATTCCCTGAAAGCCTCGGTTGTCTCACCCCCATGTTGGGATTAGCATTTAGGGCCTCGTGTGGCAAGAGCTCGTGGACGTACGATACCGACCTGTCAATGCCCTCCTAGAGGTCAAAATAGGACCAACACACTTCCCGGTTCTGTCCTGGGACGGCGAATCACGTGGCAGAAGAGCTGGCGCTCATGTCTTCGAGCCCAGACCAAGGTCTCATGGAGCATACCGGGACTTACCCTCCGATTCTGCGTGCCGATTGGTCAGTAGACGATGCGTGACCAACATGGGGTGTCTCGTCTTACCGACGGCTCTTGAGGTCTCCGAGGCGCGGGTCGTGTACAAACCCAGGCGTCCCTCAGGGAGGACCTCTTGCTGTTGAGTTTATTTTTATTTTAAAAATTCTCGGTACTTTGAACTTGACAACATCAACAAACCTCCATTTAGTTGGATTACAGGGAGGACAAACGTTCATCTCGCTCGGAGCTACAACAATTAGCAGCAAGCGGCTAATCTTCCTGTACGAGCAAGAAGACTGGATCTTTGTAATATAGCTAGCTACAATTGCAAAATGTTGAATATCATACACATTTAGATATAAAAACACACACACCCTTCGGTTTCAATAAAAGATGCAATGCTCTATCATACACTAAAACAAAAAAAAAAAAACAACAAAGGGGAAAGCCGTGGTGCGGATGGAAATCCGATTTCTGGTGACCGACCCCGATACCGATGTCGGATCCGACCGCTTCCGTCACACTCACGAGCTCTCGTGCGCGGCCTGGTTGCTGACGGTTCTTCTCCCGGCAGGTGGAGCCGCTGTTCGCCCGCCAGCTGCTCATCTACACCCAGCAGACGTCGGGGGGCCATTTCTTCCACAGCTACACCCCCTCGGCCATCACGGAGCACATCAGCTGCCCGGAGGACTATCAGAGGGCCCTCACACACCACCACAGCCTGCAGGAGTAACCCCCCCCCCCACCACACACACACACACATGCCCACACACACACACACACTGGGCTATGGTGACTGCCCAGCACCACCACCCCCACAAACTGAGTCTCCAGCTGGAACGTCTGGTCATCAGGCGACTTTTGACAGGACACCCTTCGTTTTTGGGGCGTTTCCATGGCGACAAAGGACAAGAGGCCGTACCCCCCATCACCACCTCCCCAATTCTTCATTTTCAAAAGAAGCATTTCTCCCCGGAGCATGAGCCCGATATCGCGGGGCTCAGGCGGGAGGATGGATGTTGTATATTAGCTGGGACGCTAAAAAGGTCGGTTAGCTTAGCATCAGGACCAAAACAGCATTAGAGTGCTTTTTCTCAGGGTTGCTAACCAACCAGGACACACAGCGTACCAGACAAGCCGGAGTTCCATTGGTGTTGATATTTGTTTTGTGTTAGCAGATGGAAGTGCGTCCAACGTCGAACTGTAATTTTTCTTGCCGTTAAATGAACGTCCTCCTGACGCAGGACGTCCAGACATTCATTTTCTTTGTGTTTAAACTCGGCCTTTAACCGCGGGTGACCAGCAGATAACCGCATAAACCCCATCTACAACGTACAAGTACTGAAGGAAACAAAGTACGACAGTGCTCCGTCGGTCGGTTCCTGCCATTTGACATCTTGGGTCACATGCTGGTTTAGTGACTTCTTTGGCTGGTTTTGTCATCGCGGTTACTTCCTGTCACGTTTGACGGCTGATGCTCGGGGTTTCTTTTATGCATTTGTTAAAAAAAAAAAAAAAAAAAAAAAAAAAAAAGGTTTTCTTCCTTCTGGCAGCTCCTGATTTTAAATTAAACACTGGTTGAATTTCAAAAAATTGAGCCAAAATAAAATTAAAAATGAAATAAAGGTCTAATGAAAAATAAATACTATAAATTAATTTAACTTATTACCTTGTTTTATATCGGTTATGACACTTACAAAACAAAAATGCAAACTGTAGTGAGCTGAAAAGTGTTCATGTCTCAAGGTTTGTCACCCAGAATAGCATCTAAGTCGGTGTGTTTGATTCTTTTTGTGTGTTTAGAGTTTTAGTGTGTCCAGGAGACACCTGGATGTTTTTGTTTGAGTGGCGACATTTTATGATCATTTTTTTAAGCTTGTCTTTTTGTAAAAAAAAATCCAATGTCTTGTAAAAAACAAACAAAAAAAAAAGATAAAAAAACGACAATAAAAAAGCATCGATAAAGGGCTTCTGTTCTAAACTGTTTGGCTTCACACACCCGCCTTCGTGCGTCTGAACAGGAAGTGCAGTTCCGACGACGGATGAGGCTGGTTCATCAAACGTCTCCTTATCGCAAACAATGTGATGACATCACACGGGGAAAGGGAGGAGGGTGCACGTTTTCCACGCTGCGCCGGAGAGAAAAGCCCTTCCTGGCACATCGGGTATTTTTGTTTGGTTCTTTTTTTCCACCTCCATGTAAAATCAGTAGAAGCTGCCGCTGCCAGGAACCCTGGTGACGTTACGGCTGATAGGTAGACTTCTGATGATGAAGCTCGTCATCACCCAAAACAAACAGCGACAAATAAACGCAGGGCCATATTTAGAAACCTACAACCATTGACGTCATTGAGGAATACAACCATTCACTCTCTCCTTTACATGTTATACAGTAATCCCTCGTCATATCCCAGTTCACCATGCGGTCGTATTTGTCTTAAATAATAACTAGTAACTATAAAACTGCAAAAACCTGTGGGGGAAAAAAAAAATATGGCGGATTTTCACAAGACTGTAGCACAGGTTTTGTGGTATCGACGTATTTTTATTTTTATTATGCTCTGATTTGTTCTGCAATTGCTGTAGCATCATTCTCTGCATCTTTAACATGCATTTAGCATCTCGCTTTGTTTGTTTCACATTCAACGTGCGACACCTACTTGATTAAAAGTGCAGCCGATGTTTATAAGAGCTTGGGAAAGGTAAATAAGAACGTGAGAAGCGTCAAAAAGCTTGAAAATATATAGAATAAAGTGCTAGTTTGCTGATTTTAGTGTATCACGGTTGGTTCTGGAACATAAACCAGGGACTACTAGATTGATATTCAACCATTCAACAATCGATGAACCTCCTGTATGTTTTGGAGCGCAGAAGAACATGGAGACCCCACACAGAAAGGACCCGGAACCTTCTTGCCAGCAGCTGAAGCGCTAACCATTGCACCACCGTGCCACCTGCCCCTCAGACGATCCTCTGAATCAATATTTTCTTGTCATAATAAATGTTTTAGAAAAAGTCACACCGAGCTTGACCTCCTGCTTACCCGCTATGTATCGTGCTAAGCTAACCAGCATAAAGCCAAGCCCGCAGATGAGCCGTGAGCAGAAATCATTCAGAGAACCGAACGACATCACAACCGATTCATCCGACTCCAGTTCCTGAACGTCTCACGAAGGGTTACGGAGCAGCTTCCCGCCAGGGTTATTCTGGAAGCATCCAGCCAACCCTGGCTCGAAAAAAAAACCCTCAATACCACAAAAAAAAAAACCAAAACACACACTACGTGTCACCCTGTAAAAACGTCAGAGCCAGGCGTGAACCCAGTGGAATAGAAAATAAAATAAAAACTCCCTCTCACCGCCGCTCTTCTGGTAAACAGCGAGCAGCGGGGCCTCGGGCGCTTTGATATTATTTTGTGAATGAATCTGTGGGAGGGAGAGCGAGCTAAGATTAGATTGCAGAGGATCACAACAATCTGACCCCCCCCACGCACACACGCACACACAGGTACAAGCTCACACAAACACAACCCCCGCACGTTTGTAGGAAACCAACGTTTGACGTAGCTGCTGACGATGAGCGGTGTTGACATAGGTGTGTGTAAGTATATGTATGCAGGAGTGTGTGTGTGGGGGGGGTTAATGTCAGGATTTGAATTCTGCACGACAGGAAATCACCATCAGAGGTGCGAGGGATGGGCGAGATGGCATCCAACCGCAACTGTGCCCCGCGACCATCGGTGAGCGCTCTTCCTGTAGCCGCGCCACGCCGGCTAACGACCTGCCGGCCCCTCCCTGCACATGACCTGCCCGCCGGCACTGACGTGGCGGCAGCTCCAGAGATGAATGGCTCCATCTTGGTTGCCACTGTGAAGCCAGGCCAGGAAACACACACACACACACACACACACCAAACTGTGTGGCACACGCCTAGCTCAAGATATTCTAGAAGAAGCAGAGCGTAAGCTACATGTAAAACACGCTAATAAAAAAAACCAAAACAAACATGTACGCACACAAACATGCTGATATAGTGATGATGTACTGTAAATAAGAGAAGGTTGCTAAATCAAGATTGTTGCTAACAGGCCACATGGATGCTTCCAAGGCGGCTATCGTGTTCGACTTTGCTCCTTCTCTTCCAAGTAGCCGTTAGCTGTCGGCCATATTGGACAGCCCTGTTGGCGGCATCGCATCCGACAATGAAACAAAACAGAAGTTTGTGACGGTTCGGTGAGTGTGTGATTTTATTGAGCAGTGATGGGAGGAGGAGGAGGAGGAGATGGAGGACCCTGGTGTCTCCTGAGGTCAGGGTCAGATTTTCTCTAAATGGGGCTATAATCCCCATTTCCCTCCCCACCCATCTCGCAGCTCACAGTCAAGCGATCGAACGCCGTTGCCGTTCGTCGATGCAGAGAGCAGGAAGTGCTTGGTCAGAGGTGGTGAGAGAAAATGTGGCGGGACCGCAATTTCGGAGGCGGTTCTTGGATGGGTTAGGGCTATGTTTGTGCAGCTCTCTGTTCCCCCGGCGACAGCGAAGTCCCTCGCCAAGACGCATGCCTATTCATAACGCAAACATCCAATGAGCAGGAGGCGCGAACGGTGCGAGATCGCTCTGTGCGGTGAACAAAGTTATCTGCTCATCTCGTGTGTGAGATGACTTGTTTTTTATCGTCAAGAGTGAAGATTTTCTGATTGAATGATGATTCATCAGGAGAGGGGAGGTGCAGTGTTGGCTTTATCTCTTCAGCGGCTGGACGCAGGAGGGCTGGAAGCAGGTGAGCTGCAGCTGCATGCTGCTCTTGAACTTGTTCAGAAGCTCCTCCAGTAACCTGCCGGGGGGAGGCAGGGGGAGAGCAGAGCGTAAAAAGAAATGTGTGGAATATATAGAAGTTCAGGCAAAATAATCATTGGTAAACAAGCGGTCGCTGCGAGCACGTGTGATGGGGACACGTCTAAAACTTAGAAGTATTGGCGCGTGACGGGAACAGAC
>NC_141284.1:3681231-3763731 GCF_037954325.1 Fistularia commersonii
TCTTCTCACTGCCCGTGAAGCCGTGCTTCTCCAAGTGGTCTGCCAGGTTCAGGAGGGTGTGTCTCTCCAGGTACTGGCAGGTGCTTAGGATGATGAGCAGGCGCTGCTCCTGAAGGAGGGCGGACGAACGGAAACACACACACACACACACACAATGTTAATCCCCGACAGCAACCAGTGTTTGCACCCTAGAGCACCTGAACGCCACACCTTCACCGGGGGTGGATTTTCTCTATCCGATTTTTTGATGCGGCCGGTAAGTGATCGGACAGCGGCTCTTAATTAAGAAAAAAAAAATCCTTGTTTGACAAACAGGGGCGTGTTGTGGAAAGTACGGGGAGCCGGCAAAGCTGATGGAGAACATCGACCCGGTTACATCATGAGCGTGTGATGAAGACGTGCTCTGTCTCTGCCTCCGCAGCCGCGGAGGTGGGGGGGGCGTCCCTCCCACGCCTCGCTCTGTTTCCCCTAATCAGAAGCTGAGCGCGCCCTCACTCTTCTTCCTCCTTCCCTGCGCCTCGCCGCCACTGACTGACATCTCGGGCCACTTTACAGGAAACAAGGATGCGCACACAGCCTGTCCACCCACCAGATCGCTGCTGAGAAAGTGGGCTGCGGTTTCCCGCGTTCGAGGTGTGTGTGTGTGTGTGCCGGCTGGGTATAAGACGAGGGGCCGCGGTGACTCTTGTCAGTCCCCCCACCGCAATCTCAGGTGTAATAATGCCAGTTTAAAGGAAACAATACAACATATTGAGCTCACAGCTGTTGGAGTGAAGCTCTCTTGGACTCTGGTGAACCGGTCTGGAGAGGACAAGTCCATGGACGAGCTGCTGCACACACACAAAAACACATTTTTAAACACCTTACGAGCGGTGACGGTGTAATAGTAGATTAAAATGCTCACTGTGAGGTGCTGATGTCCCCGTCCGTCTTGGAGCTCAGCTGCTCTAGACAGCTGATGAAAACCTGAGGGGAGAGGCGGACGGACCCACTCAGTTCAAAAGCGTCCGTCTTCTCGGGTCGACGTCGAGGCAAAAAAAAAAAAGAACAAAAAAAAAAAAAAAACAAACAAACAACAAAAGTGACAAAACAGAGCCCGCTACCTTCATGATGTTGACGGTGAGCTCCGAGGCCTGGTCCTGGACCTGCTCCAGCAGCAGCACCTGGACAGGATCAAGTCACACAGGTGACATTACATCCCTAGGGTTGGTGGGGTGGGGTTCCACTGAGAAAGGACGGCTGCGGGCGACGTATCGAGAGGCCACGGCTGAAGGGGGGTCGCGGACGCCGACTCTATAAATAACACTGCGTGGATCCAGGATAAGGTGAAAAAGGGTCCGCGACCGCGGCTTTCATTTCTTGCAGCAGGAAACAGGAAACAGGAGCTGCTCCTGTGGTGAGAAACCAAAAGGTGCGTCCTCCCATCTGTGCGTTTGTTTTTTTTTTTTTTGTCATCAAAGGGAGCTAGCCGTCTCACACGATGCTCTGACAGACAACGCAGAGCCAGTTCGGTCTTTATTCGACGTCAACTCCAAGATAGAGAAACGTCCCCGATTTAGTTGAGTAGAGTAGGAAGGGCCTGAGAATGAACCCTGTGGGACACCGTGATCGCTCCATGTAAGGTCACTCCGGGGTTTATTGCCAGCAGGCTTTCTTTTGCCGCCATCTTGGCCTCAACGCAAGGGACGCTTCTCGAAGACGAGAGGTCTTTCATAGAAAAAGAGACGGTAATGATCCCGGCGTGAGCCTCTGTGCGATGTGTTTCCGGGAAACCCTCTTGGCCACGCCCCCTTTGTCCACTTACATTCATTTCGCCCGGCTTCACCTCCAGCGGTTCTTTGAGCGACTGCAGCATCTGGACCAGGCACTGCTCGAACAGAGACGGCTGCACGGAGCGGAGACGAAACAAACGCCAACGAAAAAAAGGAATTAGCGGCGGCAGGTGAGGGATCGTAAAAACAAAGCCGATCGATCGATCGGGAGCCGGACCCCTACCAGAGCGGTGATCCCGTCGTTATCCACGACCCAGTCCTCCTTCTCGGCCAGCCCCTTCACATCTGAGCACAGGAGAGACACGTACGTCAGTCCGCCGTTCATCGAGAACCCCCCGGTGGCTCTTTGGCGTCTGCTTTTGGCCGAAGCCATGGACGGAGCTTAGAATTTCATAAAGATGGCTGAGATTACATCAGCGGGGCGGGTGGGGGTGATAACCACAAATTGCTTGTAAACAGGACTTGTCAGTTTGGAAACAGTCAGGTGAAAACCAGTGGCTCCTCTCGAGATGACCGCCTTTGACCACAAGTGAAAGTGAGCATTTCTGGTTTTAAGTATCCGCCGCATGACTTCCTTAGAAACTTTGATTCCTGGTCAGGTCACACTTTCTCTTCCCCCTCCATCCCGATGCGGGGTCTCACCCTCCGTGGCCTGCAGCAGGGTCACCATCAGGCAGTGGACCCTCAGTTCCAGCAGCAGGTCCTGGATCACCTGCAGCAGGTCGTTGGGGATCTCCAGGGCGGACAGCGCGTCGTGGCAACCCCTGGGGGGGGCAGAGACACCGCGGGAAAGGAAAGTTCATTATAGAACGCCTGGTGTGGGTGGATATCGAAAAATGTGCATGTGGGTGTGTGTGTATGTGTGACAACCTGACGGTGTGTATGATCTGCGTGAGCCAAGCTCCGGCCAGCTCCGCCTTCTTCTCCCAGCCCCCGTAGAAGCTCAGCTCCGTCGGCGGCAGCGTGGCGGGGAGGAGGGCGCCGCGGACCAGCTTCACCAGCCGGTTGGTCATTTCTTCGATCATTTTCTGCAAACACCACAGGAGGTGTGTGTGTGTGTGTGTGTGTGTGGCCAGGAGAAGGCGCATAAGTGAAAAGCGTTGTACCTTAAAGTCGTTTTGCCGCTGTCTAGCGTTCTTCTTGGACTTCTCCACCTGCCCTGATTTCTCCCCAGTCTGTGGATAAAACAGGACCAGAGGCTGAGACACGACATGGGCAGGGGGAAGCATCTTCACCGCATCGCCAGTCGTAATTGAACGTTGGCAATTACATCATCGTCATCGTGGGGATCATCATATCAATCCCATCATCATTTTCATCCTTCACATTATCGACACTGACGATCACATCCTTCATGTCGTCCTATCACATCTTCGTCGTGGTCGTCGTTAGAATCGCCCTCCTCGTCGATCACGTCGTCGTCGAGCACGTCCGGTCACATTGTCGCCATCGATCGCGTCTTTATCCTCATCGACGTCGACATAATTCATATGGGTACCTAAACACTTTAACCCTTGTGATCTTTGTCATTCACAACTACGTCATCATCCTTACTGTCGCCATGGTTTCCAACTAATCTGGTTTTAACCCGGCCTCTGATTCTTCACTTCGCTTCCCAGAAGTCTTTGTGTCTGTTTTTCCCTCCTAACTGTTTACCTCGCTGAACAGGCTGCCGTTCACGTAGGAGATCCAGAGCTTCCAGAAATTAGGCAGCTGGCCGATCACCACGTCCGACAGCTTCTCCACGAACTGCACCTGCTGGGGGGTTTCGAATCGCCAGGCTGGGGGGGGGAGGGGGGGATACACGCAAATATGAGGATGAGCCAGGCGGGTATATTTTTGAATAGAAGTATTTCATCACTTTGTTTATTACCCCTTTATAAATGAGTCTGCGCTCGCACATGTGGCGCCACGTATCGGATACGCGGCGAGGCGAGCTGGAGACGAACGGCCCCGCTCCGCATCTATCCAAACATTGGCCAAATGAAACCCCAGGCGCTACTTTCACTCACCTGAACCTTCAAAATATACACCGTTTCCGGTTCATCCTTGGAGGTAGGGGGGGGGGGGGGGGTCCTTTATTCCGGGGCGCGTTTGTTACAATTCGAAAGGGCGACGAAAAAAAAGAGAAAAATTCGAAAAAGGGGAGGAATGCGATTGGACGATATTTCACCCCCCCCCTCTTCCTGCGTCACCTGTCAATCAACTGGATGACAGTAAACGCGGCGCACATGCTGGGACTTTCTGTTTATTTTTGTTGACTTGCTTGCAGGTTGAGTTTACTGTAAGCGGCAACACACACACACACACACACACACACACACACACACACGGTGGGGAGGGAAGCCCCTGCTGGTGTGCGGTACTCACTGCTCGGCCTGCTTGTCTGCAGGCTGCCGCCCCTCTTCAGAGACGCCGTGTGGCCGAGCCTGCCGAGGGCCGACGGGCGGGCGTCCTCCTCCGGGTCCAGGCCTCCGACGCCCGCTGGGGAGAACAACAGGAGAGGAGAGGTGAGAAGACGGCGGAGGGTGGAGCTGGAGCCGGTGGAGGGGAAAGAAACACATACTTCACATGTCAAATAAGCCATTTTCATAATTCCACATTCCTCAATAAGCTCGGCAGGCTTTCACACTAAACAATCCTTTTGCACCCCCACCCCTCCCCTCCACCCCGGCTCGCCGCCCAGACAGAACGTCCCCTTGTTTCCACGGCCGCGCTATCAGATCCCCCCGGCCCCTGCCAGAGCCCCGGGGGTGAACCGAGTTTAAGTCTGGCTTTTTTTTTTTTTTGCACTGCGGGGTCGAGAATCCGGAGGAGGTTCGCCCACTAGATGGCAGCGCCGAGCCGCCGTGCTCTTCCTCGCGGGAGATAACCACCGACGTGGAACAGGCGAAAGTCTGGATGGCCAAGACTGAAAGAGAGGCCTTTTTTTTTTTTTTTTTTTTTCCATGCGACGGAGCAAACACACCCACACGCGTAAACAAAATGGAGCTGTGCAGTCTGACACACATATACACACACACACAAAAAAAGAGCACTAGTGACTCATGTTGTATATAGTGAATAAGCAAGCACTGAGAAAGTCCCCGTGGCAGAGCAGAGCAGAGCAGAGCTGCACGGCTTCCAGTCCCGAAGAGACGAGGGGATTCTACACTGAGTCAGATTATTGGTCAACACGCAGCTTTCTCACACACACACACACACACACAAAAACGCTGCTCTTGAATGCAGCCCGTTGTTCTGACCCCAAACTGTGAAGCGGGGAAAGAACCTCAAACACGAAGACGTGCGTTTATTTTGACCAAATCTAGTTCACAGAAGCACATTGTGATGTTTTTTTAATTTCAGTGCGAACGGATTCAATTAGATCTAATATTTGGGGTTGGGGTTTCGGTTTAATGGTAGTTTTAGTCCTTTTTTTAGAAGCATTTATGGATGAAACTGAAAATATGGTCTAGGAACCATTCAAACCAAAAGCAATGGAAAACTCACACAAACACTTCCTTACTAAATTAACAGCAATGAAAGCAAGAGAGTAATAAGTTACTTTCCACCTGACTTCGGTTCATCTCGGTTACCCTGATCACAAATACACAAGTGTCATTTTACCGACGAACCGTCGCCATGGGGACTGCCTGTGTACATAGACACACACGCTCGCACGTGCACGCACACACGTGGCGTATGGGGGCTGCAGAGCCTCTTCTGCTGTGTTTTCCCCCCTACGTCTTCTTACAGGGATGAGAACTGCTGTTGATCCAGGTGTCGGCTGAACCCCCGGCGTCCTCACACTGGTGTGAGAGCATTTAGGTATGAGAGCCAGTGTGTGTATGTGTGTGTGTGTGTGTGTGTTCTGACTAGTCGCTAAGACTGGGGTATTTGGACAAAAACATGGAAATCGGGCGAGTCAGAAGGCGGATTCTGGGTTGTTGAGTAGCACCGAGGTTTGGTTGCTGGTTTCCAGCTTTCAGATTAAAAATAAATCTAATCTTCTTCCAGCTGACGGTAATATTAATATCATCATTTACTTTAAAATGATTCCTCTTAGATGTTTGGCTCATAATTACGCATCATTTTGAAGGATTTCTTGAAGGTTTTCTGAGGGGGCAGTCCATCAATTCCTTATCAGGTCCTGGCGTTTCGTTCCCCGCGGATTGGATAAGTTCCTGCAAACCTCCGTTCGAGAGGTCGACCCCCCCACCCCACCCCCTCCCCGGACCACACACAGCTCTGCGTGCGCACCTTCTTCGGGTTTCCTGTTCTGTCGCAGGGGAGATTTCCCACAATTCACAGCACAGGCTCGCGATGCAGCAGATTATTTATATTTCCAAATTCATCTGAGTGGTTGATTGACATTCGATGTGACAGGAAATCCCCGTTTCCCGACGTTGGCTTTTTGTCGCCGGTGTTCCTTCCTGTGATTGACGAGTGTCGGACGGCGAGGTGTCAGTGTCGACCAATCACAGGAGGACTTGCGGGACGTGATGCGAATGAATCCATTGCTCCTACGGCGGATTTATGATTAAGACAAGACTTGACCTTCATCGGGCCCTGCGAGTCGACCGGACAAAGGACAATGGACAACGAAACCTCCCGATGTCAGCGAACGCAGCGGCGGTGTGGGTTTGTTATTCCGAAAGGGTTCTGCGGTTTTCCCTTCGCGGCTCGTCCTGCACTTCGAGCGATCCGAGATCTTCGCCTCAAGAGCTTCCGCCCGCCAAAAGCACCAAACCACCCGCCGTCGGCCGGTGCATCTTTCAGAAAACCCGACCCCCGCTGTCCGTGTCCGTCCAAAAAACTCTTTTGTTTTTCTCTGGCGGGACGGAGACGAGTCTCGTTACCCGACGCTAAGCCAGTAAAAACGGTAACAAATGGTGGGGCTGCGGTGATTTCCCTATATACACACACACGCACGCACCTCGCTCGTTAATAACACGGGCCAATTGAGGGGTAATAATTTACACGTTTCTCGCGGCGCGGTATCGGCTGAGCCTAAAATCACAACCGCATGTTTCCTAGTCGGGGCTGCGAACGGCGGAGTCCCTCTAATTATTCGCTGACAAACCTGTTTTCCTACCAACACCATTTCCTGCTAATTGTATTGACGTTGGCAGGAGGAGCGCCGCTCAGGAAGTACGAACGCCGCGGCCTGTAATTGAACCGGGCAGAGTCGGATTGCAGCGCCCCGGGTTTCTGACAAATGGGGAGCGGCGGCGAGTCCCCCCCCCCCCCCCAGCGCCTCACCGGAATAAACATGACGGGCGTGTTTTTCATGTGCGGGCGTTCGAGGAAGAACGGCTTCTGGCCTCGTATCCCCGCCTGGAAACGGGGGTCGCCAGGACGATCCCGGCCACAGGGGATGCTCACGGCAGGTTCTGCATGGAGATCTTTTGTTGGGGGGGGTTTGTGGGGCTCGCTAGGTGAGGAGAGGAGTAAATAATAGAGCGGATAGTGGATGTGGTTTTATGATAGCGGTTTGCTTGAGGGACGTCTGGAAGAGATGTCTCAGGAGGCCAGAGGTGAGTAAAGATGAGGGATGGTAAATAGCTACCAGCTGTGTGTGTGTGTGTGTGTGTGTGATACCTCACAACAGCTCCTCTTCTACCGTGGGTGTGTTTTCAGAGCTCTCGGGTTCTTTCTAAGGCTGTATCGTCCAATCAGGCAGTCGAGCCCACTTTGCCTGACATCACCACCGACTCATGCGGCAGTAAATTATGACATCATGAGTCGAAGTTATGCCAAGATGTTGGATTTCGGTCATGACGCCGGCCAATGTCGATTTTGTGGTTTTTACGTTGTTCGCTAACAAAATACAACATCTTTATGAACGATCAAGGGTCAACGTTACATCGATGTTAAAAGTTATGTTCTTCAGACATTAAACCCATGATTTTTTGGCATCAGACATCGTTGGAACGCTAAGCTAACGTGCTAACGTTCCACTCCGGCCCCACGGGTTCTGGGGGTTCTTCGGCCGGCACAAGCGGGGCCGTGCGATGGAATGCGTGCGACGGCCGAAGCGGCCCGATCGCTGACATGATAATCAGAACGTGTTTAACAGAGTGCCCCCCTCCAAGCCCCGGAAACCACTGTTACCCTTAGCATTAGGCGTGTTTATGTTCCAGCAGCCACCCACCTCACAATGTCTTTGAGTGGGTGCCTTTGTGAGAGCCCTTCAGTGTGTGTGTGTGTGTGTGTGTGTGTGTGTGTGTGTGTGTGTGTGTGTGTGTTCGTGCGTTCGTGTGCACATGCCCGCGTGCACGCCTGGAGAATCGCTGTTCTTTCTGAGCGGACGGTTTCACATCCACATTCTTCTGCTGGCTGATTTAACAGAGAAACAGCTTAATTGGGGTTAATTGTTTCAATCCATCTATGACGCCGTGTGTGAACGCAGCAGTGAGAGGATGGCGTGTGTTGTTTTGCATGTGTGTGTGTGTGTGTGTGTGAGCGAGTGCGCAATAACATGTCAAGCCCTGAAACCGAAATCCAAAGCCAACGCTCCCTCACTTTCATCTTATTCATACTTTCATGAGAAAATAAACACGCCGGCCTCGGGCAGGGCGGGCTGGGGGGGCAGCGGGGGACGGGGGCGGGGGGTGACGACGGAGCAGGGAGTGCAGGCGGGAGCGGCGAGGAGGCAGCCGGCCCTCAGCCGCCTCCTCGTGCTCGGGACGTTTCCAGGGACGCCATCAGACACGACGGGGTCGCGGCGGCTTGTTGGTATTATTTCAGATCAGGTGTTTTTTTTTTTTTTTTTTTACTTTCGGTAACACGATAATTATTTTTCAATATAATGCCAGACCAATACAACACGGCGCGTCTCGGAATCAGACAAAATACCCCATGAAATGGAATCCTAAAAAGGAACCATAGGGGGGCCCACAGTGTGAAAATGATGAGGAAGCCTCCCTCCACATCATGTTACATCTCAAACTAACATCAAAAAGCAAAGAACTTCCACTTTTGGACGTGATGGTGGACGGTTGTAATCTGAAATTCTCAGTGGATTCAGGATCTACTCAATCATCCATATCAGCTGAAATATATAGAAGCAAAGTTTCATCAGCTTACATCCACACTGTTGGGACAAATGGTACACCAGTGAAATGTTATTACGCTCCACCGTTGCACATCAATTGGTCTGGCGAAGGAAAGGACAAACATAAATTCGCAGTGTTGGCAAACTTTCCAGTAAGCTTGCTAGGAAGAGATCTAATGTAGAAAATGAAAATAAAACCAGATTTCACAGAAGGAATGGAATTATGTTCCATTCCAGCCACACATGACTAATCTCACCGTGATCACGTGCAATGTGATATCTCTACCACAGCTGATAGCCAACATGCACTTTTGGATCAGGAAAGGTTAAACCACATACTTTCTAGGTATTTTTGCAGAACTCTGTGCAGCATGAAGTGCAAAATCTATTACCATAGACACAGGGAGAAGGTTTTTGGATCGCATCACGCAGCTTCTTCTGTTTAACAACATGATAGTGGCACAGGGATCAGATTAGTCATTAGAGTTTGATTCTGACGTGCCAACAGATGTGACTAAACAATGTGCCACAACTATTATCTCATCTCCAAATACCATCTGTGGACAAAGGGTAGATTTTCCAGAAAACGAAATAGATGACAAGGTGCAGGCAACATCAGGAAATGACACAGGAACATCTGACTGTACCCCGTATCAGGCGAAAATGAAATCTCTGACGCGGGACAAGGAAGAAGGATTGCAACCAGTCATCAATGACCTATTCGAACAAGGCCTTATTGTTCCTTCCACATGTTTTTACCACACTCTGGTAAACCCAGTTCCCAAACTGGGCAATTCCAGCATCGGCAACATTTTTCACGGTCAGAGATCTATACTCAGCCTTCTTCTCTGTATCAGTCCATCCAGACGCACAATCAATATTTGCATTCACATTTAAGATCAACAATACACATGGACTAGACTTTCACGAGGCCTACGTTGATAGATAGCCCCGCTGCATTCAGCACGGTGGTACAACAAGTACGATCTGATGATGAACCACCAGAGGGAGCCGCACTCATACAACATGTTGACTATCTTCTGTTAGCGACAGACTCTAAACCTGTGTGTGAAGGAGCATCAACTGCTCTCTTACGCCACCTAGCCGGACATAAGGCTAGCCTGGGCAAATTGTAATGATGTCAGACAGAAATGAAGTATCTGGGACTCACACTGTCACATGGCGCCAGAACTTTGCAACAGTTATCATGTCATGGCAAAAGTCTTACATGGGGAAAGGAATGATGTCGTTCCTGGGTATGGTCAACTCTTGCCGCCAGTAAACACCGGACTGCACATATTACGACAGCATTCTACGCCCTACCTGCAAAGAACACATGATCAACTGAACTGAAAACATGACAAAAGCTTTCCAAGCTCTGAAACAAGCTCTCACCAACACCCAAACACTGGGTCTGCCAGAATATGAGTACATTCTAGCTGTACGTCACTGACAATGGGCTCACAACAGCAGCCGTCCTCACTTGGAAACTTCCGCCCTGTTGCATTTTACTCCAAAACCTTACCGGTAGTGGTTGAAGGTATCCCTGCCTGCTTACGTGATGTAGCTGCAGCTGCAATTATGAGGGAAGACACGCAGAAAGTAGTGTTATCACAACACATGACTGCTCATGTGCAGAGCCTGAGAATCAAGTATGCCGCATCCTCCACCGACCCAGCTCACTCACTACACCAAACCAGATCATCAAACCCAATGGCTGTTGATGATGAACACGACTGTATGACCACCATATGACACCTATCCCTGAATCTGTAGAAATATTTGTGGACGACTCATGCTCTAGACCCCTCTGACGGTAACCACACAGAATTCACGAGGCGTATTAACTGTCATTCATGTCATCTCAACAATGCGGAACATACGCCCTCGAACGTGCATGTGATCTATACGAGAACCGGGAAGTAATCTATAATGACAGTCGCTATGCTTTCAGTGTCGGGTGGCAAAATAATAAATAACAAACATCTAGTCCCACAACTTCTGGACTGTGAGGTAAAACCTGTATCATTAGCTTGAGTCAAAAGCAAGGGGCAATTGCCAGAGAAATGCGGAGAAGCTTTAGGAATTCCCTTCGCTGACTCAGCAGCCAAGTACGCAGCTGCGAACCTTCCTAATCCACCAGACCTAAATCTAGCCTCCATCCGGCTAACTATGATGATGCATCCAGCATATTTACCAAATAACAGTGACTTCATTTACTCGAAAAGCATGCATCCGACCAGAATAATCAACACCGGCAAAATAATGGAGCAATTCTAGACTATAAGGATATCGGTAAAGATGATCAGGCTCGACTGTGTCGTCTATCCTCTAAATAAACTTCCAGTTCTAGTCCGCCATTTTCATAATATGTTTCATATCAGACACAGGGGTGTAGTACAGGCTAATCAGGATCAATTTTGTGATCGAGGAGTAACAGCATACGTGCAAAGCTACATATTGAGATGTCTGACATGTGCAAGAACATTATCTCTAAACCAAAAGCAACTCATGACCATTTGCGACAACCAACTGAACCATTCCAGATATTACAAATCAGAGTTCACTCACGCACCAGCACAGGGAAGAGTAAAGTATTTATTGGTAATAGTGTGCCAATTTAGTAGAAAAAGCTTATCCTTCCACAAGGGAAGATGCTAAATCTGTCTTTTTAAAATTATGTGCAAGGAATTCATTCCTTGGTTGGGAATACCAGCCAGTATCTACAGAGATAGGAGACCAATATTCGTATCACAAGTAACTCAGCAGATGTGTAAAGCTACGCACAAACAATGGGACCTACATATCCCATACCACCCTCAAAGTTCTGGGCGAGTGGAAAAAATGAATAGAACCATTAAATCTAGACTCACAAAAGCTATGGCGAGCAGTGGACAAAAATGGACCGAGCTATTACCATCAGTGCTAGCAGAAATAAGAATGACTCACTCGACCAATAACCAATTATCACCATTCGAGATAATCATGGTAAAACCATTCCTGACGCCATGGCCAAGGTCAATGGGTGCTCCATTACTAACAGGCGATTCAGAGGAAGCGCAACTCAGCTATGTAAATAATCTGTGAAAAGTTCTGAACCATGTTTTTCTGAACCAAGTATCTCTCTCTCAAACTTTACCTTCCACAGAACCCACCCATCCATTCTGGACAGGAGACTGGGTCCTAATCAAACAACAGGACGGAAGGAAAATCTGTGAACCAGCCTATTCGGAACCACAATGGGTCATCGCCATGACCAGAACGAGCGTCCTCACGGACGGTCAGCCCGGCTAGACACACGCCATCATAGTGAAACGCAGCCCAGAAGCAAGGACCAAGGAGCCGTCCAGACCATCAACCCCGACATCGTCCAAGCCAACTAACAACCAAGATGCCGAAGAAACACCATCAAAACCCCACAAGACAAATCCGTCCAACAGCCGATGCCAGAGCTGAATTCCGTATCATTGCTTCTAAACCGCAATGCAGAGGTTGTATTGAATGTCTTGGCAAATGTCTGACTACGCTACAAATAGTGGAAATATCGGGGGCAGGAATTCGGTATCACATTACATTTTGCGCATAGCACTCTAATGCCAAAAATATGAGAGGGTAACAAACGGATGATACCCACTTTGACTAGATCATCCCGAAGTGTCAAACCTTTGGAACAATCAGTAAACTTTGTTCACAGATCCCACTTAACCATGCCAAAATCTGGTCAAAATGCTTGGTGGGATTACATTAAAATAGCTGTAGAAGCCACAGTCGGAAATAAAGATTGTTTTGTTTGTAGATCTCACAGTCTGCAACTAATGCGCCTAGTCTCTGTCCCAATCAACATCTCAGAAGCAACCAAAGGAAACGTCTCAGCGATGGATAAGAATCCGCCACGATTGTCAGGAATAGATTGCCCATTGGTAAGGGGGGAAAACTAACAATGAGACGGCAGCTTTAACCCTTACTCTCGTGATGGGTGCAAACAGAAGCGGACACGTAGCCGCAGAATGGTATGACATATAATGGTATGTGTAAACATTTCCAACAGCAGAACTACAGTGTCAGGGATACCTGCGGCTCCACCAGTAGCACAAATGGCCACCTTCCCTTGCTTCCAACGGAATTATACTAATTCCTATGACAGCCACACTTTAGCACACTTTCCCAATGCATGCTTAGTTACCTGAGCATTCACCTTTGGGACAATGGAGGTACCAACCTGGTTGCAAATGATACGGCGCCCGGCAATCTCGTAAAAAAATACAATATCACTAAACAACGGAGCAACATCAGTGGCACATGGTGGATGCGTAGAAATAACATCCTCCAACCAATCCCCCCCCCCCAGTTATTGGACAGGAACATGTGCCCTTGTCACTACTGCGAAAAACATCTGCATATTAGTATCAACCCTGAAACAACGTTGACAAAAATGGTCCGTAAACTCTCGTGCAGATTTAAAAGTACATGTAGGATGACACAGTTTGCCAAAGGGAGTCCCAACAGAGTTCTGTACAGGAACTAGGATGGGATTCTTTTTTCGGTCTATATTGCCGTGGGCCCAAATTGGACATAATTATCAATGGCTAAATTATGTTGATTATAACTGACAAAGAATTATGAATTACACCAGAGTCACCCTACAGGCACTCGGTAAGCAAGTTGTCGTGTCATGGCAAAACGGATTAGCGCTGTACATGTTATTCGCCAAAAAGGGAGATGTTTATGCTATGTTCAGCAACAAATGCTGTACATTAATTCCTAATAACACAGCAGAAAACAGAGACTTTACACAGGCCATGAATAAACTGCACAGTTTGTCGAAGAAAATAACTAGCATTACAGGCTGGGGAAGCATGTGGTTAGATAACTGGCATAGTGGACTTTTCACCTGTGGGGCCCGAAAACCCACCTATTGGCCTCAATCATTGATGGTAGTATAGTAACATTCGTCGTAATAGGATGTTGTTTCATCCCAAAAGGAAGAAATTAAATACAACAGCAGTGAACCCACAGTGCAGAAGTACAAAAAAATTAAACAGGTTAACCATCACTACCTCGCCTCAAGACAAAAAATACAAACAAGAAATGACAACTAGACACGGATTATCACATGGGTCACCTCTCTGGCCGCTGGTGAACTCCTCTCTGCAGTCCTGCATCAGCTGGAGGATCCACTTGTGCTGGGCGTAGATGCACTGCCACGCCGGGTCGCCCGAGGCATGAAGGTCAGACAGGTACCTGCGGATGCGAGCGCGCACACACGCACACACACGCACACACACACACAAACACAAGAAATGAGTTAGCATTTGTCCGAGAGGAGAACCAGACTTCTCTCTAGCGCGGTTTGGAAATCAGCGTTCAAAGAAAAGAAGAGTGTGGGGTTTTTATTTCCTGCCTGGCGCTTTTCTGGTGGCGATTGCTTTCCAACGTCACAAAAACTATTTCGGCTGCAGGATGATCTGCTCCGGCGTGACAACAGTTGCAAAAAGAGCCGAAAAACCCACCATGGTTTCATTAGAATAAAATCCTCCAACATTCAGAGATGCAAACAGAGACAAGCATTTGCCCCCCCCTCCCTTTCCTAGGATGGTTTGGGATGACTCAGGCTCTGGGCTGCGGCCTGGCTCCCTCTGCTGTCATCCTAGGAACCAGACGCTCGTTTGTTTCTCATTAAGCCGCATCTTTCAAAGCTCCGGGCGAGATCCTCGGGAACGCGAGCCACCGCACACACAAGCGCGCGCGTGCACGTGAAGGGTAAACAGGAGCCGAGTGGGCGTTCGGAGACGTGCCCTAATGCGGCGGGCTGAAAGATGTTGCCGTGCGGTGCAGAGCTGGACTCTGTGATCCTGACAGGTCGGGCTGAACAATAATAAATCGGCTCAGACCGCAAGTATGAACGGGACAGATGGATGGAGGGGGAAGGAAAGAGGGGAAGAGCGGGGGAGAGAGAGAGAGAGGAAAAGTAGAAAGGCAGGCAGGCAAGCGGCGCGAACACACAGGACCGGGGAGCAGACAGAGGCGAGGGACGACGAAGATCAGCTGGGGTTGCCATGAGCAAGGCGGACACCGGGCGGCGCTGTGGCTCCACGCCGCGCCGACGCTGGGCGCCGTGGCTAGCGAGCCAGAAGTCACCGTGTCAGCGGACTCGAATTTTCACTTTCGAAGCAGAGATGCATTAGATACGGGTGGATCGGCACCACCTCCTGGACGGTGGGGGGAAAACACAAACAAACACAGGTAGAGCGGGAACAACATGTTGCCATAGTGACATGCTTCTGACAGAAGACGGGATATACCACTGCGGAGTCAATCGCACGGCCACATATGCAAAAAAAAAAAAAAGTCCCATTTAATTTTGAGTTTCACAGAAAGATGATTCACAAATGGGTTCATTTTTTAATTTACAGTTACTTACCGTGATACTCGCGAGTGTCACAGTAAGTTAAGATTTATTTCAGGTAAAATGATTGTAAATATTTGGATGGCTGCGCAGGGAGAGTGAGCACACCTGATGTATCTCTTCTGGTCGTGAAGCGTTGACGGCGTCTCCAGCAGTTTCTCCAGCAGCAGACTCCGGAGCGAGCGGATCCTGGTCTCCACCTCGGCATACACTGCGCGCACAGGAAGGGAATGTTAAGGTTGACAAGGCGGGAAAATAAATAAAATTCGTAGTAAATAAATGAATAAGGGTGGTTTTTACCTTTTTTAAAGACGGGGACCTCGGTGGTGCCGAAGAGCGACTTGGCTTTCTCGTAGTCGTTGATGACCACGTCGTAATCTCCCTGAGGGGACACGGCAGTTTGGTGAGCGACGGAGGCTCGCTAGCGCCCCATGTGAAGGACAGCGTCCCCCCCCATCACACACACACACACACACACACACACTACACCTCCTCCAGGTTGGGGTCGCAGTTCAGATAAACTGTGCACGCTGGGAGAGGTGAGGGAGGGGTTGCGGATTGTTCCAGATTATTCCTAAAACTGATCCACTTTATAGGGAATATTATACTTATATCATATAAAAAATATAATCCTGACCTTTAATTCAAGATGGCTTTTATTTTCCAACATTTGTAATATTTACTTGTAATTTTGATTTAAAAGTGGATTTTGATTTTAACTCCTTAATATCTAGTTTCCCTCTAAACAATGACAGGGATTTATTTCAATTCAATTCAAAAGGAATCTGAACTTGGGTTTAATTCCTTTGCTCAGAATTGAATTTCGTTACAAATATCCTGTTTTTTGTTTTTTAAATCAATTATTTCCCTTGGTTTTGCCGGTAAACTCAGTCGGGTACTAATAGCCAACTTTATCAAAACTCATAAATTCATTAGAAATAAGTTGGTTTTGCTCCTGATTTAATTGAATTTGTAGCCACAACATGAAGTGGATTTATAGTAATAACAGAAACAATAATTTAAAATAATTATGGTTATGAAATAACTGTAGTCCAAACTGAAACTGTTAAAAATAATAATGATGATGATGATGACTGTAATGAATTATGTCATATCTCTATAAACTCTTTTTCTTTATGAAGTGAGTTCCAGTCCAGTCTTGGTTTCTTGGGCTTATTTTTTTTTTCCTATCTTTATAAATACACCCGGAGACGTCCTCCATCCGTGTTTCTGCTCCCCGAGCGTCTGGCCTTGGAACCAGAGCAGAGTAAACTGAGGTGAGGTTTACGCATGGCGGTGGACTGGCACCGGCCCGGGGGAACCTCCTCTCGGGAGCAATTACTCCCCACCGTTGCCGCCGCCGGGTTTCCGGCCCCGCCGGGGGAACCGCAGAACACTGGGAGTCGCGCTGCACCGCGTGGCACCGGGCACCGTCGGCGTTTTGCTCGCCGTACCGACCAGGGAAGGGGGGGGGGGGGGGCAGAAGCATTTCAAACCGGAGCTTCTCTGGAACCCCTGAAGGTCCATCTGGACCGAATCCATAAAGGTGGAGTTGTGTGTTTGATGCTGGAGCAAAACAAAACTCAAGATTTTTTCCTTTTAGCTGTCATGGCTGAAATGCCACCGGCCGCCATGTTTTATTCTCCCGATTATCACGTGGATGAAGGTAGAAGGACTACCTTCTGGATGTTGCGCTCGATGTTGAGTGGCAGGTTGAAGAGAAACTTGAAGCGCTGCAGGACGTTGAGCGCGTTGCGTGTGGAGTCGGCCTTGTCCTTCCGGCCCAGGACCTCCTGGAAAAGGGTATCTGCGGTATCGCTCGCTCCTGTGAGGGGGAGGGAAAAGGAGGGGATGGAGGAAGGCAGGGGTAAAACGAGAGCCGGGGATACTAAGAAAATAAATGCTGATACCACATTTCCCTCTTGTTACGGGTCTCTGGATTCCTCGTCGCTGCGCCGTAAAGCTCTTTGACGGAGAAGAAAGCGGGAGAGGAGAGCCGCGGAGGAGAACGCGACATCTTGCTGCTCTCGGACGGAGGTGGGGTGGGGGTGGGGTGGGGGGGGCTTCGTGGGTGGCCTCAAATTAAAAAAAAAAAAAAAAAAAAAAAAAAAGTTCTGCTAATCAAAACAAACCCCCCCAACAAAATTCCTTGACGAAGGGAAAAAAAAAAAAAAAAAAAAAAGCATAGGGATATTTCGGAGATGTCATGAAGCCGGCACTGTGAAAGGACATTCTGACTGGCGGCCTATGTGTGTGTGTGTGTATGTGTGTGTGTTTTCTGGAAGGTGGGGGTGGAGGAGGGGTCGGTGGGAGGGGGGAGGGGGGGGCGCCGGTGGCCGCGGTGGGGCTACAAGTCATTAGCTGTGGGGCTGAAAGCTCCGAGCGGCCGGGCGGTTTATTTACACTGGAGTCCAGGAAAAAGAGCTGCTTATTGACTCTCCATTAGAGCAGTCATATCAGGGCCTGCGAGATGAGACGGCGGGACGGTCCCGCTCAAAGGCCCACAGAGGTGGAGGAGCTCCACCGCCCCCCCTCTCCGCCCCGTGTTTGGGCTGCAGAGCAGACTTCACATGAGATCATGGGCTGGATGTGAACGGCAGGCGGCGGGTTGGAGGTGGGGGAGAGCGAGAGAGGGAAGGAGGGAGGGCACGGACACCCTCGCTTTGTATACCTCACTGTGGGGACGCAGTTGATGTGGTGGGTGAGGTAAGCGAGCAACATCTGGACCCCACGCAGGAGGACCGGGGTTCTGCACGGTAGGATTGGGGCTGCTCGCAGCAGGTACGGGACCCTCATGCATAAGATACAGAACCGCTTCAAGAAGCCAACACAGCGGGTGCGGAATCACGTCTAGCAGGTGAAGAACCTCAGCTAGCAGAGAGAGAACCCCTCACAGCAGGTACGGGACGTCTCGCAGCAGGTGCGTAACCTCATCAAGTAGATATGAGACTTAAAGTATTGTGACAATCCTGGGATTCTCATGAGATATCAAGACAACGCTTTCCAGTTCAGCGGGATGTGGTTCTGAGCATGTTAGCCTGGACGTGCCTTCGCGTCTGCAGCAACCTGCCTCTTGACTGATGGGAAGTGACAGCAGGCCGGGACGGCAGAGCCGCCGTAATTATATATTTACAACTGTAACGATGTAACATGAGGCCCGCGTTAGGAGACAAACGGCGTGTAGCCGAGGTTACGTTGCCAGGTCAGCGCCGCCTCGTCGGGCTGCAGACGGAGCGGTCGCTGGCGGGCCGAGGCAGAGGCTTCTCCGCCCCCACACGCACGTCACCGCCGTTTCAGCGACCGCCATGTGTTCCCAAATCGTCCGTCGAGGACCCGGCGTTTTGCCGGTGGGAGCCGCACCTTCAGCCAAAAGCTCGTCACCTGCGTCTAAAAAAAAAAAAAAAAAAAAAAAAACAGGCCGTCGCCGAGGCGCTTCCTCACCCCAGCCTGCGGTCGCCGGGAGAAGATAAACCCTTCATCCCAAAACGGACGATTTTGGGATTCTTTTTCTTTTCTCTGTTCTTCTTCCAGGGGAGCCTCTCCGAGAACAACCCGTCCGCCGGCCAATTCGGCTACGACCTCGAGACGGGAACGCCGCGGCACTTTGAGGATTCAAAGACTCCAGAGACACGATTCATTTTGCTTTTTTTTTTTCAAAACGAGGGTTGAGAACCATCGGAGGTTCTCCCATCACTGCGCTCCGAACCGATGGTTCCACCAAGCCAGGTTCTCTGGGATGACCACCGAAACGTGGAGGTTTGGTCAGATTTTCACCGCCTTCTCTGCTTGGAGGGGTCAAACACCCGGAGCTCTGCTCTCAGAGACACAGTGAGAGTTCTTACGGTTCAGGATGGTCTCCAGGCGCTGGGTCATGGATCCCTCCACCTTCTCCGTCCCGTCAGACTCCAGCTTCTGGTGGATGGCTGCAATCAGAGGCATCGGTGTGAGCTTGCGGTGAAGGGAAGGCATGATACACTCGTAAACACACACACACACACACGCAAATCACACTGCCAAAATACACTTACTTTTTCATTTACACACAATAATTCTCTCATCAGCAAATCAGAACACACAGTAGTACACAAACACACACAGCATAACATTAAAATGCTCATTAACACAAACGCACACAGACACGCGTGCGCACACACACCAACGCTATACACTGACTTTCAAAAACAAATAAAAACTGACACAAATACTCCGATTAGCATACACAGCAGCGGACACACACACACACAGGCAGATGCACGCACTAACATGCACTTCAGGTCACACCAACACCATACACTTACTTTCTCACACACACACACACACATGCATGCATGTTAGATCACACCGACACCTACTTTCACACACACCATGACAGGGAAACACTCATCAGTGCACACACACACACACACACACAAGCTAAAAGTCACATACACACACAGACCCAAACATTCCGACACAATGCACTGATATTCACATGCAAAAACACACTGACACAAATATGCTGATCAGTACACACACGTACACAAAGAGACTCGCACACACACATTATGAGTAACACATAGGCATACACACACTGCCCCAAACACACCAACATTATACACTGACTTTCACACACTAAAACTCACTGGCTTGGATACTCTGATCAGCACACACAGACGCACACATATGCAAACACAAATTAAGAGTCACACACACACACAAACATATTGACAGTATATATACACTCACAAACACATGCTAAAACACACATACACAAAAAACACACACTTAGCTAAACATTTTCCATCTCTATACACCGACATTCACACACTAATACAAACTTATACAAATACTCTCATCAACACATACAGTAGCATGAACACACACACACACACACACACACACACAGACAGAACAGGCTGTCATAAACAAGGAAAGAGCAGACGAGGAATAAAATCTAGGAAAACTGAAACCACCAATCGACTGCAGTTCAAAGACGAAGGCAAACAAAGGGTGGTGACGGCGTCCCGAGGACGCTCATTACAGAAACCCAACCTCCGGGAAAAGAATCGAAAAGAAAAAGAAGAAAGAAAAAAAAAAAACATGGATGAAACCGACTGCAGTCACGAATTAATATCCGAGGAAGTATTCTTATTCTGAACTTTTGGGGATCATTCACAGGTCGACCTGAGGGCTTCGGAGGATTCCGGGGAAAAAAAATAAAAATCCCGCAAGCGGGTCGGGACGGAAAGATTGTCGAAACGATAAGAGCGATCTGAGGCTCGGTGATCGGACGGGAAGGAAAATCAGAGCGGGGACATTTTAATTGGCGACACGAAATGTTTGGGCACAAAAAAAAAAAAAAAAGAAAAGGCCGATTTTTCAATTTCAGGAACTGAAGGTAAAAACAATAAACAGGCTCCAGCCGGGTGGCAGATGGAAGATAACCGACCCCCCTTCCCGGTTTCCCACGCAGCCGCAGGAGCCCGTTCGCGGATCAATTCACCTCGCTGAAGCCGTTAGCGGCGGCGCATTTTGTGGTCTCGGGACATTTGGCGCCCTTTGACCCCCCCCCCCCCCTTCCCCTCCCAAAACGAGAGGAAAAGTAGATGTCACTAAAAAACAACATTCGCAGGAACAAAAAAAAAAAAGAAATGGTCGAGCTGGAAGCAACTCTCTGATGGCTTGTATCAATCACTTAGCGTGAAGAACTTGAGGCGAGGAGGGGGGGGGGGGGGGGGGGGGGGGGGGGGGGGGGGGGGGGGGGATCGTGGGGGCGAAGCGTAGAGCGGCGAGAGGCCCGGCGGATAAATAAATGGTGTGCAGCGGCGGGCAGCTGGGTGCTGAGAGCCGCAGTGTGGGGGTTTATTGACAGAGCGGCGGAGATTTGGAGGAGCTTCGCAGCGCCTCCTGCTACATACTTGCGGAGCGAGGCAAATATGCAGCGGGCGGAGGCCCGGAGACAGAAGTGAAGGAGAGAGGGTGGCTTCCATCCTGGCTTTTTTCCCCCGCTGTTGCCGACCCCGATAAATAGCGACTGAGGGAGCGGGAGGTTGGGGTTGGAGGTGGGGAGTTTGGATGGGTTCTGAAAATAAATCAGCGGGTCCAGACAGACAGAAGCCTCGGGTCAGAGACGGAGGGATCCAGAAAACACGTCGTCACCGGTACCCTTTGCGCGCCTCTCGGACACCAGATGCAGGTGATGGGGAGATTGCGTGTGACGCGGGAGGTGACACGGAGTGTGTGTGTGTAATAGAGTTGGACCCAAGAGGAAGACGTGGACAAAAACACGCGGACGAGCGCAGGTCTGCTCCCGCCGCCGCCAGCTGTGCGTCCTCCACGCCTGTCACAACGCTGACGTCACGGCTAAGCTAAACACGGGGCGAAGGCGGATGACAGCCTCCCAGCCGAGACCTGAGGAAGAGCATCGGGCTCCCCCCCCCACCCCCACCCCCACCCCATCGCCGCCACCTCCCCCGACCCACTTCCTGGAATATCGGCAGCCGGGGGGAGAGTGGGGGACGGGGGCGGGGAGAAAAAAACTGAATAAGAATAAAAATACAGCATCCCTGGATTCTAAAGCTGGAGATGTTTTGACTCATGGCGGGGCGGCGGGGGAGAGGGCCTGGGAATCTGGCGCTTTTTTTGGGAAGCCGGTAGCCCGTTCCGTTTCCTGCGTCACTGGGAGACTTCCTCTCAGCACAACAATGAAAACCTAGAATTTCAACATTTTTTTTTTGCCCCCTACCCCTCCTGTCAGACTGTCAGTCAGCTGTCCGGTCAGCCGGAGGGCGCCGCGTCCCGACCCCCACCGGCTCGCCAAAACAAGGGTAACAAGAGTAAAAAATAAAAAATTTAAAAAAAAAACATGGGAGCTCCGTCTTTCAGCGGGCAGCGGCGGTTCTCACAGAGGATTTGAACGACTTCTTTTTCCACTCCGCCGAAAAAAAAAAGGTTTTTAAAACTGAGATCAAATGGAGAGTCCGAGCAGATCGCAAAGCGAGGCCGTGGAATGCCTCCGCGCCTTGGAGTCGGACAATCCAACGTCCCCAACGCATCTTCGGCGCCCGTCTTAACCCTCTCGACACCGGAGAGGTGATCCCGGCATGCGGCTCCTCCATGGCCTTCGATATCCGTCTGATATCTCGCCTTCCTCCAACATTAGAAGTTTTGTATTGGTGATGGTGCGCCATCAGGTCTGTGAGACCCCAAAGCCGATGACGTGGGACGTCACGGCGACAGAATCTTCAGCATCTAGATTCGGGCTTTTTTTCGAGCGATCGCTTTGGATCCGTTATTATCCGACAGGATGGGAAACAGCGCTCTTGTGATGTTTTTAGTTTTGCAGAGGGTCTAAAAAAGATGGCGGACGGCGCTGTGTGCTTTGGCTTCTCAGTCCTCCACGCAACGATTTCCCCCGCCGGTTCATTTCCTCCCGCAGGCGCGCAACCCGATCGCTTTCGTTATTTTCCCGATCGAGACTTCACGGCCGGCTGCTTCCCTGCCTGGCGTCGGCTTAGCAACCCGAACGCTGCAATTAGCAAGATTTGTGGTCTGCAGGTGCAGAGAGAGAAAGACAGAAAGCGTGAGAGAGAGAGAGAGAGAGAGAAAGAGACGTGCCGCATTGTTTTGCGTCTTCGGCCTGGAGATGCTCGACTCGACGGTGAGCAAATTACCCAGCAATTAGCGTTGACATGAAGCCGGGGGGGGGGGGGGGTTGAAGTCAGAGGTTCCGCCGCCCTGCCGCCGCCGCCGCGTTCTCTATCCGCCTCATTTCCTTTTCCACATTTGGCTCTACCTCCTCATTTCCACCTAGCCGGCAGCGGTGCTTACGAGAAAAAAAAAAAAAAAAAAAGACTCGGCGGTAGAGTCATCAATAAAGATCTCGCATGCAAAAGGGGGACTGAAAATAAACAAGGAGAGGAGAGGAGAGCGCCTTAATGGCGTCGGTGAACGTTCTGCAGCGGGCGAACACATAAGCGCCCTGTTAATTCCCTCCTTTATTCCGTTACTCTTTCTTTTTTTTTTTTGTTTTTTCTCAACCACAGCTAATTTCTTGAGAGATTTTTCAAGGCGGCCGGTGCCGGCTCAGGTGAGGCCCGTTCTGCCAGGCGCCCCCGGAGGAAACAAAGAAAGGATTCACGGCCCCTTTCGGACGGCCGCGCTGACGAGAAGTGGCAGTGAGCGTGTGCAGAGGCGGCGGCTGGCGGCCGTCCACGCGCGCCGACCCGGTTCAGCCGAGAAACCCTCGGCTCGGTCCGTCCATCCCGAAGCGCCCTTTCTGGTTTCCCCGAGTCGGGGCCCAGATGTTGGCCCAGGATGGATGCTGTTAGGCTGCACTGAGTCACAGAGTGGGGTGTGTGTGTGTGTGTGTGTGGAGGGGTGTTTAAGAATAAACATTTTAGTCATGCTGGTGAGGTACTGCTGCAAATATGTCTTTTTTTTTTTTTTTTTTTTTTTGGAGGTTACACTTGAACATTTTTTTGGGCTTGAGTGGAGGAGCAGGACCAGAATTTTTCAAGGGTCTTTGAACGCAACGGAAACCTTCCCCACCCGGGTTGCAATGGGAGCCTTGTGATTTTTTTTTGCAGGCAAATAAAAAAATTTTAAAAAAAAATCAGGTCACCCTGACTCTGACCCAGGGGCAAAGGTCATCAGGGGAATGAATCCTCATCAGAACAAGCATCCAAGATGTGTTTTTATTTTATTTTGTGGTGGTCAAGGATCCGAACGGATGGTCTGCCAGACCTGACAGACATCTAGGGAGTGACAGGCGGTTCAGCCAGAGCTTTGTTTGTCAGAGATCACTCCACCTTTTTTTTTTTTTTTTTTACGTAACTGTTGCATTAGGAACAAGGAACAACGCGCTCGGGCCTCTTTCGTAGCCCTGGCCACTGTGGCGTTCAAAGATTCGGAGTCACGACGCATGAATGACATCATCTGAGAGGGTTGTTGCCCAAGATGCAGCGCGGATCCGGTTCACATTTGAGGACGAGACTGAATAGCCGAGCCAAACCGTCCGACGCAGAAAATCGTACTTCGAAACCCGGCGAGGTGGGCGAGGAAGTGACAACGGCGAGCTGGAACGGCCTGAGTTTGGATAGCAGTCACGGGCAGGTCAGAGTCTGCGTGGGGTCGGTCTGTGACGCCAAGTTTCGACCACAAACAGGTGTTATGCACACGCCCCCGCCTCCAAGGGCTGGAACGTCTGGATATCGTCAACCGGATGTTAGTCACAGCGTGTTGGCGCTCATGTCAGATGTAAATATTTATCTCTGCAGCTGAGGGGGGGGGGGGGGAGGCAGAGTTCCCTGAAGGTTAAATAACTACATTAAGGCCCTTCAGACACGGGGGGGACTATTTGACGAGGAAGAGCGACGCAGGGCACGCCTGCCGTCGGGGTCGGCCCGACCAAAATCGGCAATCAAAACATGAGCTGAACTCTTTGCGGTTCCTTGAACCTTTCCAGGAAATAGACCGATTCTCCAGACACCGGAGGACGCAGGGACGATGGACCTCAGGCCCGAGAACCATCTTAGCTGGACCTCATGTGATTTGAATGCTTGATGGAACTCAAAAGTCACGGCCATTATCGAATTTTCGCGAATTGGTGTTCCCTGGTTGCAAATTCTGCTCTGTCTGAAAGCAGCGATGGGCTAACAGACGTGGGAAAGTGCCATCCTGAATTTAACCCTCACCCCGCAGCAATTAGATACATCCTTCAAACATCTCCCCCCCCTTGAACTGTTGACAAACGTGCTGCTGCCTGTCAGCGTTCCTTCAACTGCATCCAGAAGCCCCCCCGAAAAAACAAGTTAAAGTTGGACTGAGGTCGAGGTCAAAGTAATAAAAACCCAGAGGGTCGACCCGCCCTCCGGGGTCAGAGGTCAGGCCGGTCCTTACGCCCCTGCGCCGCTTCCTCCGCCCGTGACAAACTGCCGGCTTCCCATTGGCGCGGTGGGCACCCAGTAGGCACGCTCAGTCCGAACGTGAGAACGGGGGCGCCATTGTTCCCGACGGACATATTGGGCCTGTTATCGCCTCCATCGGGCCTAATACTCGGGCTCGCATTGTGTTGGGCCGCGCCGTTTATTTAGATTGAGCCGCCAACAATGAAAACATCGCCTCTCCCCCCCAAAACGAGGCACAAACATGCGGAAAGCAATAATAATAATGACGGCGGCAGAGAGTGGACGTATAAATAGTAGTGGGAAGTAACCGAGAGGCTGCAGCCCCGGCGGACAGTAAACAGACAAACCCATGAATGAACAGGCCAACAATTGCTTGCAGTCACCTGGCAGAGTGACAGCCGTCCGTCCTGTTACCTTCAAACACACTTGCATGGTGTGCGTGTGTGTGTGTGTGTGTGTGTGTGTGTGTGTGTTAGGGTCGGGCGATAAGGGAAAACAAACGTATATGACGAACTTCAAGAGTCCAATATAGCTAGAAGCCAAAATAAATCCCTGAGATTTCCAATAAGTAAAAATACATTTTGTTGCAAATATTCTGATAATATTTTTATCATTATCTGAAGTCTCCCACTTACTTGTGTAATTTCTTGCTACTTCTTGATTTCTTGCACATTCCTCTAGCTGTATTTCTATGCTAACTAAAGCTGAGAGCTAGTTTTGCTTTCTTGACTGTGTTGCTATAAAATTATTGGTCGTTCCCTGCCAGAAAAACATCTTGGATTCTCCGGTCGTTTCTTTCAGGGACAATGTTCCGGTTTCGTTCCGGCTCGCAGTTGGGGATTCTTTTAGCTAATTCTGTTGACGGGGATGGCGATCCCTGTCAGGGGTGGTGGATCCGAGACTATGATAAGTCGAGTAAATGATATTTAATAAACATAAATAGTTGAATCAATATGTTGTCCTGCACTAGTGAGTGTGTGTGTGTGTGTGTGTGACAGGTGAGAGCCGTTCTCATTTGGACGGTGAATTAGGAGTATTGTGCTTGGCCGCTGTTACTGCAGCACAGAGTGGATGGTTTTTGCGTTAGGCCCAAAATCAGCTTCTTTAATCAACCGCTGCTTGACCGCGAGCATGGGGGGGGTTTGGGGGGGAGACACACATACACACACTCAATACACACACGCTTCCCACAAATCAAGACCTCTTTTCAGAGCGGTTGGAAGAGGAGCGGTAATGGCCTATCCCGCTCACCTGCCAGGGCGTCCTGGGCCTCGAAGAAGGTGCTGAGGCCTCCTTTCACGTACGCCAGGCTGCCCTCGTTCTTCTTGGTCTCCTGCTTCTTCAGGTTGCCGGCCGCCAGCTTCAACTGCTCGAAGCTGAAGAACAGCAAAGGAAAAATCATTCTGAGTTCAGAGAATGACAGGCAGCTCGTTTCGAATGTGGGAAATACTTCCCTTTAACGGCAATAAATTAGTGATTTTATGAGAAATGTAACTGAAGGTGTGGGATCTGATCAGCCCTTCTCTGGAGATGGTAGGTTCCTGGCAGGTCAGGGGGCGGGGCTTGCAGCAAGTAACTTTTACAACTAATCTAGCTTTTTTCCCCACAGCAAGCAATTCTTTTTTTTCAGCATTTAAACGAAATCTCACATGTAAATATCAACTACAAAAATGTTATATTTTTCTTAACCTCCTAGGACCCAACTTCTTGTTTGGTACAGGTTTTGAAATGTTTTCTTTGCTTTTTTTTCTTTGGGCTTTTTGACACCTGGTAAGCATGAAAACAAGGCATCATCTTTTGACAGAACGGTTTCCCGGGTCACTGAGGGCAATGTCCACTGCAGAGCTGATGAGCCGAGAAGCGCAGAAATGTGACCTGACACACACACACACACACAGACAAACAACAATGAGCATCAGTGGATGAGTGGGCCTACGTGTGTGTGTGTGTGTGTGTGTCCAGTGTCCTGAGTGAGGTTTCCTTTGCAGGAAGCGCCAGTCGGCCGTCGAGGTCCAAACACAGACCCCTGGTCAGCCTGGATCCCGGGGGTCCGGGTTACTGGGAGGCTAAGCCCGGGGAGAGGAAGCCAGGGGAGTCCAAAATAACTCTCAACTGCCCCCAACTGAGGACGCTGGGTCAGCGGCTTGCCACGTACCTGACCGCAGCCATACATACACACACACACACACACACACACACGTACGTGCGCACACAGAAAGGACACAGACCTGCAGACTGACAGACCCGGGCTATATTTTTGAAAAAAACAAAAACAAACCCAGTGGAGGATCTCTTCCCTGCATCATGTTTACACAAGTGACGTCCGCTAGACACACACACACACACACACACCAGGAGACAGTTCTCCATTTTCACTGAGCACAATGTTGGAAACACCTGATCCTGTAAAAAAGTGATTGTTTTCTTTGTTGTTTTTTTTTTAGATGCACCGGAACAGGAAACACACACTGCAAAACCCGCAGCGAACTCAGCTCACACAACCATAAACGGACACGTGAACAGCGGTAATTACTTTCTATTTCATAAGTGTTTCATAAATGTTTTCCTCCAGGTAAGCGCCGACCCACCTGCTGCCGGCGTGGTTCTCTATCAGGTACCAGGTGGCAGAGAAGTTCTCGCTGGTGAAGTCGCCGCTCATCCCCGGAAACGTCAGCTCCATGTCTTTCTGCGGGATCTTGCCTCTGGGGAGGAGAGACGAAGGCTTTGTCAGCGGAGGGTTTAATCGCAAAAGGAATTGAAAAATATAAACACATACACACGCCAAGCCGGCTGAAGACCCCGTATTTCTAAGCGGTGGCATATCACGGTGTGTGTTCGAGTCGATGAAGGCCGTGCTGCGACGCGAAAAGCTCCACGACATGCGATCGATCGATCGATCGGTTCCTCCTGCGCGATCCTGCGTCTCAATGCGACAACGCTTCGATTCTGCACGCGGCGATCCATGAGCTGCAGGCTGCAGAGGGTCTCCCAGCAGGGGGCAGCGTGGTGCCAGGCAGGGGCCGGCGGTCGGGGGCGGTGGTGGAGCGCGGGGTGAGGAGGTCGGAGGCTGGCGTGGGAAGTGCAGTGTGTGACGCCTGCCTGCCCCTGGAGGACCCAGGGCTCATTAGGGGGGCTTGATCTCTCCTAATGACCCGTGGCCTGAACAAACCAAACCGCCAGCGCCACCGCCGCCACCCACTCAGCGCACGCACGCACACGCACGCACAGATACAGTGTCTATGCAGTCATTGCAGTAGGGCGTGTGAGAAACCTGCGTTGAAATGTCAGTCGGGCCCTCAGATCGCGTTCGGGCTCCTCGACGAGAACCTGAGCCAATGACTAGGATTCACGCCGCTGCCTGGACGTCATTGGCGTCATTATTCCCATGTGAACGGGCTAATCGCGTGGACGGCGGCGCTCCAGAGCAGGTGCCTGCTGTCAAACCCCCTGTGTGGAGATGTTTCAGTCTCCAGGGTGGACGGAGCTTCTCCACGGCGATTTATCAGGCGAACGAAGGACGGAACAGGGCTACGTGCCCCGATTTCCATCGAACGTGTGTGTGCGTACAGAGCAGTGAACTGCGGGAACGCTACATGCTAAGAGGTTTTGTAAACTAACAAGAATAAAAAAATAAGAAAAAATGACATTGTGAGTTTTTCCAGACTAAATAAATATAAACGTAAATAAACATCTTGTTGTCTTAAATAAACATAAAAAAACAAATATTGGACAGTGCGGTGACAAAACCCGACCTCTGGTACCGAAATTCCGTATTTGATCAAATGCAAATTGTATCATCGGCCTGCTGTAAATACTCCGGGTGTACAGTAGTACTGTGTTGTGTCAGGTTTACTACCACAGCTGTAAAACTCCAAACCTGTCAAGGTCCACCGCCAGGGGATACTTTAAGTACAACTTAATGATACTTTTATTCCCGAGTACTGGCGAAGGCCCTCAGAGCCCAGCAGACTGTGTAATTTCGTGATGGGAAAGTATGAAAGGATTCGAACCCTCAGCGGAAGGAAGTACGTCAAATTGTTTGAAATATTTCCATCATTGTGGAATTGATAAACCCCTTCGATCTGCAGTCTTTTTCCCCCGCTGGCGCGGCGAGGGGGCGGAGCCGATCCAAGGTGTCGTTGGCGGGGGTTTAACAATCGCAGGCTCACGTGTTGGAGGACGAAGAACCTTAAGAGCCCACCTGCTTGATCCCATCTGATTTTTCCAAAACCCGTAAAGTCAAAGACATAATTTGCAGTATTCTGGGACGGGGGTGACCGCGGTGATCTAATGGTGATCTTCCTGCCAGCGCTGAGCCCGTTCTGCCAGAATCAGCTGTTTGACAGCGGCGGCGTCACGGCATGGGAATGTGGAAGCGCTTGATGACGCCGCCCGCTTTTTTTAATCCGGCCACTCTAATTTCCACTCAGACACTTCAGTGCGGACGGGGCCAAATGTGAGGTTGCACGCAGCTGGCCCGCCGCTGGACCAGCGTCCGGTGACATCATCGGCGCTCGCGCTGACTGGCCGGGGACGCTTTTTCGCCGCTCTGGACTATTTAAGGAGGATAAAAAAAAAATAAAAAAAAAAAAGACTGGCACCAAACCATACTGATTTAGCTTCTTTTGCGCTGACGTTGTGCGCCGGGTGTTCACCCCACGCCCCCTTCGGCCCCTCCGGCCCCTCGTCTTTAAACCAAACAAACACCCGATGGCAGAAAACGCCAGAGCCCGACAACACAAACTATACATTACGGCGTCTCTGCGCCGCCTGCCAGGCGCGTGGGAGGCAGCGCCGCCGCGTGTGGGTCGCTGCTCCGGCTCTGTCCACCCCTAACCCCTCCCCACCGCTCTATAGTCGTCCTCTGATTTATACACAATTATTGTGTTTCCACTCCCTGCGCGCGGCGGTTAGGGGCTGCCGGGCCGTCGCTGCGTTGGCATAATATTTCAAAAGGCTGCATATGGAGAGAGTTTGTTTCTGTTTGGGGATGTAAACCATGACTCGATGGCAAGAGCGTGTGTGTTTATAGCCATGTGAGGGCACCGGGAGTGTGTGTGTGTGTGTGTGTGTGTGCGTGTGGCTGCGGGCCCCTGTACTTGTCTATGTCGATGCCCAGTGGGTTGCTGGGTCTCAGGGAGAGGGGGGAGATGCCTTTGTTGCGGTCCATCCTCAGGTCGTAGTAGTTGAGCTCGTCCACCCACACGGCCGACTGGTCCAGGATACCTGCGGGACGGGCGGGTCACATGTCAGGCCGTCCAGATGTGCGCGCACACAAACACACACGTACACTAAAAACAGCATGAACGGGATCTTCCGTCTTGCGAGGATTTACAGAAAAACACGTGAAGGTCTTCGGTGCGTTCGGCCATTTTTGGAGCGTTTCATTTTTTTTCTTTGCTGCTTTTCTTGCAGTGTGTTCAACTTTTATGCAGCAGACGCCGTCTGAAACTGTATTTCTGTATTGTTGTGCTGGTAACGTGTGTGCGTGAGCGTAAAATTTCATTTTCTAATATCTTCCCACACGCAGGTTATAAACTCGAAATTGCGGTCTGAGTAAATTGAGTTGGACGGGTCGGTTTCTGCGCTGGATACCAACTGGCCTCTTGGGCCGTCAGTTTGTTCAACAGAAAAACAAGAGGGTCAGGATTTACGGCGCTCCTCTGTTTCATATCTCGCTGGGTCAGATGTTTAGGCCGCGCGAGCCGCTGGAAACCTCCCGTGCAGCTCGGGGCAAACGCGTTTTGGACCAGAACGCATCCCACACAACCTCGCAGAAACAAGCCATCCAACTGTCATATTCTGAATTTCCCTCAGGTTACTATTATTATTTTTTTATGATAATAAAATTATAATTTATGATAATATCACACATGGCAGGTCGCCAAAAGCAGCCCGTAGAAACGAGAAACGTGTCCGATCAAAAGAAGAACCCAACAGGAAACGTTTTTTAAAAAATGATAATAATATTGAGAAACTATGTAAAATGAATTAATAATTAGTTATTGATAATAATAATATTCATAATTACAATATATTTCATCTGAGTGAATTTGCCTCCACTGGTCATTTGCTAACAACCAAAAAGAACCGATTCAAAACAGCTAATATTTATATGCACTGTTATTACATGTATGTATCACTGCTATTTACTGATAAAAATAATGTGACACATAGACTTTTACACAGGTTCCTTGTCTCAGTTTGTGTACTTGTGATTGAAGTTCTTCAACTTTTACAAAAAAAAAAAAAAAAAAAAAAAAAATCAAAAAGGTTTGTAGCCATGAAAAGTGGCAGCTAGGGTGACGGTCGGGTCTCACCGATCCTCTCGGGCCGGAGCAGCTTGAAGGAGACGGTGGAGGTGCCGAGGCCCCCGGACTTGGTGGTGACGATGATCTCGCCCTTGTCGTCCTTGGCCGGCCCCACGCGGCAAACTATCTTACTGGCCGACATCCACTCGGCCGTCAACAGGCAGTTGTGGCCGCAGATTGACAGGCCTGGGGGGAGGGGGGGGGAGAAAGGGTGAGGGGTACGGACGTGACAAGCGCAAATACACAATGTGGCACGTACGCGCATATACACACACACACACACACACACAAAGTGACACACACACACATACATGCTCGCAGAGCTGCGTAATGAATAACAAGAGGCCGCTGCGTCCGACAGACTTGTCGTCCATCAGGGGAGCTGTCGGGGAGGGGTCAAAGGTCAAGTTGGGTAATGGTGGGTTAGCGGGAGGCCGACCGTGACTCTCCCTCCTCATCACTAAGTGGCTCATTAGTGCCCCTCGTCTGTCGACCTCGACCCGAAGCCTCTCTGATATACAGACGTGGGTAGGAGCTGAGAGCGGAGCTGCTCTTATATAACTTTTATTTATTTTAAAACGGTTTCTTGCTGGATTTTATTATTGATTTATTTCAAAATCATTTCTGGTTGACTAAAAGTAATGGTGACAATTCATGACTAAATAAACTAAACGTCTTCAATTTCATCTGATTTATCCAGAGTACAACTTCTTGTTGTAACAAAGGTACATGTTTCACCGCATCGCAAATTAAATCTGCTTTGATAATCCAGTTAATTGTTTTTGTATTTGATTTTTAATTTATTTTGCATTTGTCCTCCAAGATCTTTCTTCAAGGAACATAAAAGTGCTGCGCTTTTCTGCAAAATAACCAAGCTGTAAATAACAGAAAATCTTAAGTTAATAAAATCCCAGAAAAAACATGCATGACGTTGCAGAGAAACCATAATTAATATATTCTCAAAATTATATACAAGGATATATAATTATGTAAAATAAATACATGAAAATAAATAGAGACATCTCAGCAGATTTTTGTGTGACGCTGACCCTCACCAGAGCCCCCTAACACACACACACACAAAATCAATCCCTCCTGCTAGGTTATTTCTCGTGTGTGTCTGTGTGTATTCTCAGGACACACACACACACCATAAGTGGGGATGCAGGGTCGACAAGCCACCGGCAAACGGGAGGGAGGAGGAGGATATCAGCGTGCAGTTCAAACACAGCCAACAGACAGGAGTCCGGTGGAGGGAGTCCTTCTGAGCGTTAAAAATAAATAAAGTCCAGACAGAAGAGAACCGATGGTCAACACACATATGCACGCACACACACACACCCGAGATTTTTTAAAAGGCTGAACGTGGCGGCATCCAATTACATAACAGCAGTTTAGATCCTGTTTCCTGTCGGCGCAGGTTTGACCCCTCAGGACTCGTCACGGAAAAAAAAAAATAAGATCTTATAGGGACCCCTCTCTCTCCAGGAGGTTTCCAGGAGTCACCCAAGGATAAAACGCACCTACATATTTGTTTTTTAAGAAATATGGTATTATTTTGCTATTTATTTATTTACAACAAATCATATTATATCCTGCATGTAACATAATATTGCATTATTATGACAGTGTGATTAATAACTTCATCATTCGTAAATGCTGTGAAACAAAATAAAATAAAGACTCATCTGAGTGATTGAATTACCAAACTCGACTCCTCATTTCGACAACAATCCACATTTATGACCGCGACATAAACTTTAATGCGAACCAACGTTCCCGGTTGTTGCGGTTATGCGATCCATGAGGTTTCCGAAAAAAAAAAAGAAGAAAGAAAAGTTCAATTCTGTAAACACGTGGTCGTTTGCACGTTGTTATGTTAGTCATGGCTCTGCTCGGGTTTTCCGAGATCCGCGTGAAATAAAAGCTTCCAATTCTTTCAATGCGGAAAAAGCTGCTTCTGAATTCATTTCTGATCGATATCGAATTTTAAGCGAATTATCAATGAGATCATGTGAAAATCGATTATTTTAAACTGTGAAATCTTCAAGTAAGCGAAACAAAATAGGGTCGGGAGGCCAGCGGAGGTCGGGGGGGGCCGTCTACTTCCCGAACATAAACAAAAACAAACACCGTCTCGAACCGTCGGTTTTGACGACATTCAGTCAGACGTGGCGACAAGCGGATCAATAATCGTCACCAGAAATGGCCGGGCTGCGCTCTCCGCCCAGGTCAGGAGCGAGAGGAGCCCTGGATCCGGTCCAGACGGTCAAACAAACTGCCGGGGCAGGCGAGTCGGCGGGGAGCTTACCGACGAGGTCGACGGGGCCCGTGCCCAGGTTCTCCCCCCGGATGGTAACTTTGGTCCAGGCCGCTCCCTCCTTGGGCGAGATGCCCGTGACCAGCGGGGGCGGACGGGCGCGGGACATGGCGGCCGGCGGCGGGACTGGAGGATCGCCTGGGTCGGTGGGGAGAAACCTAGGGAACGGATGAAAATCATTTGGAAAAAACGTCGGGAGGACGTGGTGCTGTGTATATTTACGGAGCGCCGGAGCTGCCAGAAAGCAAAATAAATAAACCCCCTCGGTGAAATAATTAATACGCTGGGAAAGGAAAACAAAAATCGGAAGAAAAATAAATTAATGGAGGAATATGGGACGGGAATTGAAATGAGTGTTTTGATTTAATTCCCTTATCTCTGGGTAAATTACAGCTCTTCACTGGATGGACTTCCTTCAATCCGACCCTCGTGTTTCTGATAATCCATCGATGAAAATATCGGCGGCTAGTTAATTATTTAAACATTCATTTTTACTTGCCTCAGTTCATTTGAGTAGGTTTGATATAAAAAAAGGAACTACACACAAGCACGCACACACACACACACACACACAGAAAAGCATACGAACATACATATAAATCTCAAACGGAAAGTTTCATTTTTTAATTTATGAGTTATGAGAATATAACACATCCTTAGCCAGGGTTCAGGAAATATCTGGTGTGAAAAAAAAAAATTCTAGAAACATTTTAAGATAAAATAAAATCAAATATTTTACATTACATTCATGCTGGAAAATAATCTTCATTCATCGTTGGAGTTGGCAACACACTAGTTCCCACCTGAGACTAGTGTGTATCACTAATACACACGCACACACATATACACGCGTTCCCTGCCTCAGCCAAGTGTGTACCACTGACACACACTTTGAAGCTGAACACCGCCTCCCCACCTGAGCCGTGTGTGTACCAAACACACACTGAGGAATGATACACTTTCGTTCGGGCGTCTCAGGCAGAAGGCGGCTCGCGGATAAAAAAAAAAGTCAGTCTCGGATCTCCTGGAAAAAACTCTCCGGGACACCTGAAGTGTTATAAATAATGGCAGGAAACACACACACATACACACACACACACACGAATCAGATTATAAACACATAGCTGTATCCTTGTAGATGATAAAAAAAATGCTGCGTTCAGGTGCAGATTCAGGCTGCTTTCCCAGATCGCCAGGTAATTATGCACTGAAGAAGTGACGGGGATGCCATGACGGGGGTCCGGGGGGTGATTTGGGCAGCGTGCGGCTGGTGTTAATGTCCCGCCCCGCGGGTCTCCAAACAAGCTGTACGTCGCCGCAATTACCTCTCAGATTATAGGACAAATACCAAAGAGGGGCAAGGAAAAGGAAGAATGTAAACCTTGCGACGGAGGATAAATAAACCTGCCCGCCCCCCCATCCACGGATCATTCCGCCGTAAAACCCGGTGCGGCCATGTTGGGCGGGTTCACGTTGGGGCCGGAGAACAGGAAGAGCGGGGCGAGAGGAGTCGAACCGACGGGTTTAAGCGGCACAGATGTCTGCTGATAAATTCCTGCCAGAAACACAGGAGGAAGAAGGAGAAAGAGGGAGGGAGGACGAGGAGGCCGAGCCCTATCAGCTCTCCCAAACAGCTTCAGCGACCCTCCTGCTCTTTTGCTTGCAGGCCAAGATGAGAAAACACGCGCACATTCTGCACAAGCAACGAGGAACGGACCCAACATGGCGGTGGTCACATGACCACTGATCAATCCCGCTCCATTGTTGCTTTCGAGACACATTTAAAGGCATTGATCAAGTCTTAAATATATAAATGATGTAACTTCTCGTTGTTTCCATCGTGGATAAAAGTCGAGATTTTTGCGACATGAATCCATTAACCGATCAGGAAAAAGAGTGTCCGCGGAACGGGGGGACCTCGAACGCATCATCGCTCCCGAGCAACTTTTTGCTCAAAAAACAAACCAACGAAAAAGAAGAAGAGGACAACACAGAGAGCCAAGTTGCCACGTTATTCGTGTTCTGCGTGGCGGTTCTGTTATCCACAGACTATCAGATGGGTTTCAGTGTTTTTATTTCCTCCCTGCGCTGCTTCGCTCCGCCGTTAGCTGACTCCGTACTCACTTGGGCCAGAGTGTTGATGTTCCTCTGCGAGCCCTGGAAACCCCTCTGTGGCGCGGCAGGCCAGAAGACCTTGGACGTCTTTCATTTTGTCGCAAGAAAACAGGTGATCAGCGACAGCGATGGTGGCCGCGGCTTAGAAGTTGGGCCAATCACCTACGTCGCGAGTTCCTCTTGAAAGGTAGAAACGCATCGCCTCGGAGAAAGAGCTAAGCTGGTTCTAGGAACTGAGGTCCACGGTTCCTGGTTCCTCTGCTGTCCAAATGCAGCAAGGATTTGCAAGCGGGGAACCAACCGAGAGGCTCATCAAAACTGAGATGATTGGTTCTCCTCGTGGAGCGGCGGCGCTTCCATCTGCTGGTTCATGCTGTAATTGTCTACTGGCAGCGTGATGAAAAAAAAAAATTCAAAAAGTAATAATAAAAAAACAGCAATCAGCTGGAGCAGACCGAGGGATTGAGTCGGTTTTCGTGTGTATGATTTCTTCTTTTTTCTTTTAAGTCTTTAATCAAAAAACACAAGAACCTTGAGAAACATATGAACTACACATGTCGCCGGGCGGACGAACCCCGTGAACCTTCTTGTGCTCAGGGGGAGGATCAATCGACGGAATATTAATCTACAAATTACTGGCGATTCATCTTTTGGGTCATTTTGTCAACGTAATACTAGGATTTTTTTTTTTTCCACGAACGGTGTGTTTTATCACGCCCGCAGATGTTTTTTTTAAACTAAATCCGATAGAAGCTGGTGGTTTTTTTTTTTTTTTTTTTATTATATTCGTTGTTAACCTTATGTCGGCTACCCATCCGGATACATTTAACCCCTGGAAGTTGTTTACGCCCGGCCCGGGATCACGTGACGTCGGCACGGAGGGCCGAGAGTCGGGAAAAATAATCAACAGATTCATCAATGTGTCAGTCCGGGTGATTAGTCAGGTTTCGGCTCCGGTTTAAATAAAACAAGCAGGTTAATGCGCTGACACGTCAACAGGGGTTCATTAGCGCGGCGGGTCGGCTCAGGAGAACCGGATCCAGCGGAGCCGACACATCCAGGCCTTTTGCTCTGGAGTGTTTCCATTCGCAGACTCAATCCTCACATCTTTTTCCTCTCTACCTAAACCTCATCTCATGAATCGAATTCACGACGGGGGAATGTCACTTCCCGGTCCCTTGTGCCTTTTTTGCTACATTCTCTTTAATTAGAAGAAAAAAAATAACTATTAACAAATGACACAAAATCCCTGATGATGCATTCGCTTCGCCGCCTTCGACGGGTTCCTCAGATGTTTCATTGCCGGGAACTTAAAAAAAGTCGACACAACGCTGATTATTTGCGCTCAGGTTAAAAAGTCTCGAAGGAGACACTTTTATCGATTTGCGATTGACGATTCTAAAGTGATGACAGGTTCGTTTTGCGGTCAGAAAAGGTCGAAATTCTCAACATTTTCTGGTGGTTTTGACATTTGAGGGGAATCACCTGGGGACAGATGGACCCACTTGTTTCTCCTCATCGGTTAATTGATTAATATTCCGTTCACGAAGGCATGAAACGCATAGCATTAAAAACACAACCGGTAACCTTCCAGCGAGAGGAACTTTCTGGGAAACTCCTACGGGGGGTGACCCCCCCCACCCCCCAGCTGTCAACCCCCCCCTGCCCGAACCGACACCCCCAGCGTTAACAAGAGCCCTCCGTCGGGACCGACCACGTGTTGTTGCTGCCGCCCTGCTCTTGTCATCGGAAATGGAGGGTCTGCGGATCGGACATGTCGGAGATAAGAGGTTAACAGGCCTGAAACGAGAGGCCGGTGTGTCCTTCATCAATCCCATATGTTTAGAGTGAGAGGGTGGGGGTTGAAGGGGGGCAGGGCGACGGGGTTGAGCTCTTTATATTGTACAAAACTGATTCTATCCAACCCTCTTCTGTGGAAATACACGTGCGCAAACACTGCGCGCACACACACACACACACACACACACACACGCTGGGCAGAATGACAGCTCAGCTAGGTTGCGTGCGAGGGGCCCGAGCTGGTGTTGTGTGGTCTGTGTGTATTCGAGTATGCGGATGGATCTGCGGAGAGGCCTGGGCTGTGTGTGTGTGTGTGTGTGTGTGTGTGTGTGTGTGGTCTGGGTGTGTGGTCTCTGGCGCGGGCCTGGGGAGAGCCTGCTGACGGCTGGGATGAGAAAAGAGCCGCTGTGTTTACTTTACTCTGGGGGCTGTGCATGGACACGGGAACACTGCCCAGACCCCTCTTTGCAGCGCGCGCACACACACACACACACACACACACTTACTCACACACATACACCGAGTCGTGCACAAAGTGGGGGGGGGGGGATTCGTGCGCAAGTCTCATGTCACGCACCATCACAAATACCCTGCAAACGAGGTTAGAGAAACGAGAAACTCCTCCAGTCCCGCATTGAGCTGTGAATGAATTTTTCCTGTAAGTAGCATGAAGGCCAAAACAAAGGAAGACGTCTTTAAGCTCCGGACGGAAACTTCGCCGCTCGCCGCCGATTTCCACGAGAGGGGGTTGAAAAAAAATTATTATTAGCGACAATAACCTCCAGGGGGCATCAGAGGACGCCCGTACTGCTGCGCTCCTCTTACCTCCCCCCCTCCGACATGTGTCGAGCCATGTCGGGACTAAATCTAATCAACGGTAATACACACTTTTTAAGTTTAGGCCAGTTTCCCTCACCCTGTTCTCTTCCAAGCATGCTAGCATCCCCCTCCCCGCCCCTCTACCTCTAACCTAAAACAGTTTTCTCTCCGCTAATAAACACACACACACACACACACACACACACATGCATAGGTTTGTTTTCCTTGAAGGTTGACTAACAAAAGGGCTGGCTCTGATCGCAGTGGTAGCTGCCGATCTTTTCCGCCAATAAGAGAAAAACCCTCCACTGGCTCGGGACCCTCACAATAAAAGTATCTCATTATTGACTGTAATTAAAGCTTTAAACAAATCTCTCTCTTTTTTTTTTCATCTAATAAGAGCCATTTTATTTGGCACAAAAGCCTGAGTCCCTCCTTAAAACAGAAATACAAATGTGTTTTTCTCGACAGCCTGGACTAGATGGCAGCAGTTGATCTCTCTTGTGTGGTTTGATTTAAAAAAAATTAATTTAAAAAGTAAAAGTAAAGTAAAACTGGAGTCGTTGCATACCGACCCACTTTTTTTTTTTTCTTAAATCATCTCCGTCCGTCTCTGACCCGGATTAGGGACATGAAAACGACAATCCAATACAATAAATGAGACAAATTAAATCACATTAATTATATTTAACCGTCAAGGGGAGAAAGGAATCCCCCAGAAATTATAAAAGAAATTGTGCATAAATCCAAAAAGTCTTGTTGCTTTTAGAGCCTCATACAATGGCAGCTGGAGATTCTCATCATGTCACGTGTGTGTGTGTGTGTGTGTGTATAATTTAATGATATTTATATATTAAAAAGATAATAATTCCATAATTCATTTCCCCTACAGACGGGACATAATACACATATAAATACATACACACACACACACACACACACACACAGTTCTTGCCAAACAGTGTCATCCAGACACTTGTGTTTGCAAAGCTGAGACTCTTTGTCGACGGTTAAAAAAAGGGGGGGCTAGATTGTGAGATTATGGCCGTAGCAGTCGACTTTCCCTGCAGCTGGAGCTAATCCACTGTTTAGATGGACGACGCCGTTCGCAGGACAAAAGGCTCCACGCTACAGCACTTCCTGTCTGTGTCCGCGCCGCTGGATGGGCTGCTTATGAAAAAATAGAGGGAAAAAAAAAGGGGAGGTGGGGGGGGGCAGTTTATTTATCTGGTCTTTTTGGTACACGGGGGCGACCCAGTTCGGTTTTATATAAAGGAAAAAAAAAAGGATATCTATGAAATTAAAGGAAGAACTGAGCACAATAAGAAAGTGGATATAACAAAGAGGATGACTTGTGTCTAGTTTATCTTCAGAAAAGAAAGAAAAAAAATGAGATTTTAAAATATTAATGAAGGAGCTCTGTCGAAAGCGTATTATGTTATTGATTTGTCCAGTGACGCCCGACATCGTCATGACAACGCAAGAGGGTCGAAAAGCCTCTGATGCAGAGGAAATCCAGGTTTCTTTTCTTACTTTCCTTCTGTTTTAATATTAGTCCTTCTGTTCAAAATTAGTTTAAAGACCTTTACAGCTGAAGTTTCCTCCAGCTGAATCAGCCAAGACTCAAACAGATATTTAGAATTCAGAAGGTGTGGGTCGGAGGATGTTCTGCTCTGTCATCCCAAACGCCTTCATCGGGCGGGCTTTCCTCGATGTCACGCCCAAATTAAAAATGGTGGCGTCTATCGGCGAGTCGCTAACTGTGGATGGCGAAGCCACAAATCTCAAAATCAGGGACGCCATCCGTTTTCCGACCCGAGGTCTTTCGAGTTAAGCACAGCGGTTTCGGCTTCCAGGCGCCGGGATGGTCGCAGAGCGAGAGGTCGCTGGTTCCCATCCCAGACGCTGGTCCTTAAATCAAAGGCCATCGGTTATAAAAAGAACTTTGTTTAGATTCTGCTTTATCTGCTGGTTTGAAGCGGGAGATATTTCTGCATTGCACTCTGTTTACTGTCTCTCCTACACACGCACATGCAGACACACACACACAAATAGCTGAGCTGAAGCAGGTTTATAAAATGAAGCATCACCAGATTTGTTTTCAAATTTCATTACAAAAATAAAAAATAAAAAAACATGGATGTGAAGAAAATAATAAAAAATAAATATAAGAAAAATATCCGCCAGTGTTTGCTGAATCGCAGGGTTAATTTTTTTCTATTACAGAATAAAAAACAAATCTATAGAGATAAAATGAAATTCAAGCAAATACAAAAAACTGTATAGATCAATTGGAGGAGGACCTGAGTCTTGGGAGTGATCAAATCTTCCGAGAGGCTCCTGAAGGCAGAGTTAAATCCCAGCTCCGTTACAGAAATAATGATTTCAAACAGGACTCTCAATCACAGGGAGCTTTTCTGCTCAGGTTAACGGATGCAGGCAGTAAAGTGACGCACTGCAATTTCAACGTGACTTCCTTATATCCTCTATTTTTTACTCTCACACAGAAGTGGCCCCCAAAACCTCGGCTCCCCAGGCGAGGAGCATTGTGCACCGTCGGCCCCATAAACACACACAAACACACACGCTCCGCTCCTCGACAAACGCGCACCCGCGCACACGGCGGCCCGGCGGTGGGAGTGAAACCGGGACATCAAGGAAGGTGTTCATTCCTGGTGTTCGTCTCCAAGGTCATTCACATATGGCAGTGATTGGCGTGTGTGAGCGCGCTCCCGTATGTGTGGATGTAAAGGAAAGTGTGATGGGCGCCACAAAGGGACCCATTTAGACAGATCACTGACCCCCTCCCCGCCTCGGCCACTGCCTCCTTCCTCCCTCTCCGACTAATTCATTTCGCTCGCCGACATTACACAAACAACCAGATTCCTCGGCGGACTGCCTTCCTCTGAATGCACAGACGAGGCCAAACACCGGGCCCGCTTTGGGAGACGGCCGGCGTCCGATCGCCCCGGCCCGCTGGGCGGGGCCTGGCGGCGACAATCCACCGCAGTGTTTCCCCCTCGTGCAGGCCCGGGCACCCCCCACCCCCGGGGCCCCTCAGAGGTAAGTGGCCCCCGCGGTGGGCAGAGTGGTCGAAAATTGGGAGATAATATGTGTTGACCCGATCGTCTTTCAAACGGCGGGTATGGAAATGAGCGGTGGGTCGGTTCTGTTTGGGGAACAGATGCTGACCGCTGGCCCGGTTCTCCCACTGTGACTCAGCAGCTTCTCGATAAGCCCCCAGAATATGGAGGGGGGGGGGGGGGAGTGAATCCTCCTCCTCTTCTTCTTCTTCTTCCTCCTCATTGCCTGCCATTGCCATGTCTACCCACAGGCTTTGTTATCTTTAAGGCTGCCTGTTTGTTTGTTTGTCAGTCTCAAGTGCTTTTCAGCTCCGAGGTTTGACAAAAAAGACCCCCCACCCCCCATCCCTCTCCAGCCCTGCCCGCCGCCGCCCGCCCCCTCCCTAATTTCCCACATGAAAATCCTACGGCAATAAACAGAAATGCGAAATACGGGCCCCAGTAAATGCGGAGGAATTGTTTTTGGGAGGATTAGGAGGCTGGAGCCGGGCCGCTCTGCCCGGCGACACCGGGAGGCGGCCCGGCTGCGTTACATGGAAAACACATCGGCAGCGTGAGAACCGTCCGGCCGCATACCATCGTCCGTTACGCAAACACCGCTGTTTGCACTGCAAACCAACACTCTGGGCGGACGGAGCCGTAATTAATATTCCCCACCTCCGATAACAGAAGGGGGGAGGGGGGGAGTTCGCTCAAATGATGCCTTCACTCCTTATCGATTTGTTATCGGATGGATCTCCTTATGGACGGTCGGACGTGGTTTCCCGACCGAACTCACTTGGATCAAGTTGAATCCAAAGTGCCTCCCGGTCTGAGAGTTGTTTACCTCAGCCGCTGACTTCGCCCGCTCCCCTTTGTTTGTCAGACCCTCGGCAGGAGGGGCGGCAAAGCTTTCACGATTTCAGGTTTGTTGTAACCCTGGACGTGTCTAATTCCTGTGACAGGGGCGCTCAACATCTCCAAACAGGAGCATCATCTAATTGTTTGTTTTTCTAGTGCCGGGGAAGTAAGACCTCACCTAGAAAACAACAAAATAATAATCTGAAAACCGTCAGGAAATGACCCCCAAAACACCATCCGACTCATACATATAATTAGTTCAAAATTCATATGAAATTACAAATAAATGGCCAGCAACATTTACTGGAAATCAGTGGGGAAATGCCAAAAATTATGCACGATATTACCAAACAAAAAAAAAAAAAAATGTTGAATCATTGTAGTAATGGTTGAGTCTGTGATGCTGTTACTCGTTTAATGTAATAAAGCTACTCCTTGTCGTTCTGGGGAGCGCAGTTTATTTACTTTGGGCCCGAGCTGGTGTGGTGAGATATACCTCGGTGTCGGAAAGAAACGAAGAGACGGCGCCTGCAGGTGACAAATTACATCCCAATCCACGTCACTTGACATGACAGAAAGCCAACGAAGAGACGCGTGTGCGTGTGTGTGTGTGTGTGTGTGTGTGCAAGGCTTAGAAACATATTAAAAGGAGCTGCAAATAAATACCCCTTCAAATATATTCAGCCTTAGTCATCAACTAATAGGTTGAGTCGGAGCAGCTTTCATGGCTTCCACACTGCGGACGCCCCCGAGTGAGTTCCAGAGTGTTGTGGTCCGATACGAGTCCCAGGAGACTGGCCCGGCCGGGAGGAGCAGCGGTGGGGCCGCCAGGTGTAGCGCCAAGCACTTTGGGGAGTGACGCCTTTCTCAAAAATAGAAAGGGAGTGGGGAGGTCAAGGGGGGCCTGGTTTCCTTGGGACCCCCAGTCTCCTTGGTCACTCGGGGACTTCGAGGAGCAGCAAGTGAGGAAAAAAAAAACCTGAATAAATTAAAAAAAAAAAAAAAAACACTTTCCATCAAACCAAAACAAGCAGGGCCACCCAAATTTTTCAATTAGAGCCCCTGGAGGGGCTGGTTTGTGCGCCCCCACAAACACCCAACCATCCGAGGGGTGCTGACGACCCACAGAGCCTCTCAGGACCATCAAGTGATGTCAAACATACTGCAGTACCCAGGGTTGTTGTTGTTGTTGTTGTTTTTCTAATATTCTATCATGTTATTTAGCGACACCTTCAGGACAAACCTGGACCAAATAAACATCATATCAAAAAATATATAAAAATCAAACTGACTGAAAGATGGTTTCCCTTGGCCCAAATTTCAGGACAAAGGTCAAAGGAAAGTTATTATTTTGCCTCGCATTTTTTTTTTTTTTAACTTTCCCCTCCGTCAAGTTGACCATACCCCCCAGCTCCCACCACCCCAAACATACACATGGAAAAGGTCGACTTTCGAAGACATGCAGGATCAGTGTTTGTCGAAAGTGGACAAAAGAGGATTAGAGTTTGTTTTGTATGAAAACACCACACTTAACGAGACCGGGGAGGGAGAGGGTGAGTGGTTATTACAGGGTAACTACAGAGGGGACAGTACTGGGTATCTGCAGGTGATGGTCATGTTTGGAAATGCACACGCGGGCACGTGCACACACACACACACACAAAATCTGATGGATAAAAACATGCTGATATTAAAAAGAATCAAAAGCACAAGCGCAAATAGTAACTTTACTGCTTCATTATCACGTTATATTTTTTGGACTGCAGATATTTGAAACTTTGAAAGAGACATTATGCTCGCTGAGGAAATTTCTCCCATGTTGAGGTTCAAATCTAATGTTGGATTTGAAACCAACAAAATACCCACATCAAACGACTTGAAAATGTCTGGCTGTCTGGGCGTTGACATCTAGATGTTCCAGAGACCTTGTTGCTTTGGTTAGCTAACAACCTACAATCAAGCGTGCATCTGTGTCATCGACATGCAGACGACAAACCCATCGCTTCTTTGACGAGCTAACAACCGTTGTGCTGGCATAGATCTGTGTAAGGCTGATTGATTGGGGCATTGGGATCAATAAAAGCGATAAGTAGCATCAACAACAACATGGACATGCATGAACTTCTCAATAATAGTTTTGAGAGCAGCCCCCGTAACCTTCAGTCTGATACCCAATATGTTTTCGTAAAGCTGAGCCAATCACAATCGGTTACCTAAAGCGGGTGCAGGTTTAACTGAGGGACCAGCAAGTAGCTAGTGAAGACCAGAACTGCACCCAAAGGGGAATACATTTTGACTTGAGGCATTTATTTTTTAGGCATGTGATGCCCGCTGCCACCGCCCTGGAGCTTTGACTAACCCCAAGCGTTAAATTACTGAAAAGAGAAAAATATTTGCTGGACTTCTGAGGGTTATACGGCGGCGGCATGTCGCCTGGGTACGATCTCAGCGTTCCTTTGCTCTGATTGGTCGCAGGTCTGACTATCAGCGTCCACTACGATGTTTGGAAGGTGGTTGTCGTTGAAAAGCTTGCTGGAATTGTGAAATCAGGCCGAGCCATCGGGCTGCAGTTATAAGTTTGAAACAAAAGCAAGCTTATCCTTGAAGCCACCAGTCAATGTACCGCACAGTGTTTGGAGGAACCAGGGGACTAAAAAGAACATATTAATTTCCCATTCCGTGTTATGCAAACACCATCAACAAACAAAAGACCGAAACGCCCATGTTCATGTCCAAACCACTTACACACACACACACACACACACACACACGGGGATGATAAATTGATCACACGTGGCTCAAGTTCTGTCCAGCTCGGTATCAACATGTTTTCACTCGCAGTACAAGACACATTTCTGAGCCTGCAAAATATCAAATAGGGTAATTGCACTTCATTGTGTGCAATCCGGAGCACGCCAGGTTTTTACAGAATTGCGTAATTTTAATGTTTTATCTCTCACAAGAACGAAATGATCAGTCTGCGGGATCGACAATTAACAAGGAGAGGCCGACGATGACTGGACGTCGAGGACGAATGCGGAACCTGATTAAGAGCAGATCAACCTCTGTGCCTTTCGGACCTGATAGGAGCCAAATAAACCACACCGGAAAGTGCTGATGATTAAGTCATCGTTGCTTAGGAATTAAATACAAGCTGCAGTGTTTTTCTTGCATTACAAGTCATTTTAGGTGCTACGGTGGCACAGTGATGATCATCCCGTGGCGTAATCGGGCAACATTTAAATTTAAAGGAACAGGGCGACATGGTCGATCAAGCTGTTATGCTTAAGTATCAACTAAAGCTTGTATGTAATTATATTTCTGTTAATTTATCAAAATATTCAAATTTCTGGCAACTAGAATGTGACAATCGTAAACAACAATTAACACAATAGCACAGTAGAGGGTCTCTGGAGACATACATTTCAAACATTTCAGTAGAAATAAGTGGGAAAATATATGACCTATGAAAACATGAATTTTAGAATACTATGTAATCACATTTAGCAAATTCAATTGACAGTGGGACCATTTCGGGGAGGGGGTAATCAATAAATCAGTGAAAGTAGGGCCATAAAGAGGCTTTTAAAGAAGAATGAGCAAGAGGAATGAATGATAGAAAAGTGTGTCAAATGTTAAATAGCCGCATGTTAGTTGATAAGCCCAATGAAGTGAGAAGAAAGTGCAGAACTCCCTTCAAAAAAATCTGCAAATTAAAAGTGTAGGGCGGACGAAAAACATGACCGTCGGAAACAATTAGATGAGCTGATGCTTTTCGAAATACATATGATGTAATTTCATGCATGCCGAATTTCGCTGCATGGGTCGTAGTGTAATAAAAAATAAAATAGTTTTATTCCCGGTGAGCCAATGAGACGTTACGACTTGTTTCACATAAATTTGTACGAAATTTGGTGCATCGACCTAAGTTACCGTTAAATCACCGAACGATGTTATCGACCACAACCGTCAGCTGTTCACAACACCACGGAATGTTACAAGACGTGAAAGAGCTACAATAAACCTTAAATCATTCGCAACCGGGAGAAAAAGAGAAATTTTAGTTTTACAGCTGGCAGATTTAACCAGCTAAAAGATAACTGAAGCTAACCATGTTTGCTAGCATGCTAATACGGAACACCGGAAGGGTTGACAACGGTTTATTGTTTTTCTGTTCGTCGTCGCTTAAAAACACCACGTTTCCCTTCGGTTTCACGATTTTAACATTAATTCAACCCTGGACAGTTTCGAGGTTAAACATAAAACACAAAAAAAGAGAGACTTACAATATTCAGCAGCTGAGCTGGAGCGACCGTTTCCTGTATTCTCGAACTACTTCCGGATTTCCGTTTTGCCCTTCACAATAAAACACAAATAACAAATAGATAAATACAAATATACATCGATTACAATAATAACGACCAGGATGACTGAATGATTACTATTTGGATTTTTATTATTGTAATCTCTTAATCTTTAATGGCGTTTGCTCATAAAAGTTATATGCAAGATATATAATCCTAAATACAAGCAGAGTGACTGTAAAGACGTGTATTTGGTCCTTTTAAATATTGACTGTTGCAAGAAGCAAGGAAACATGGACATTCTGATACTCAAGCACCAATAAATTGTATATTTTAAGTTATAACATGTGAAATATAAGGATGTAAAATGTCTTATGTTGTTTTTATAATGAAATCGGAATATGCTGATAACATGGGAGTTTATTTGAGTGTTTCAAGAGGTCTCTTTCTGTCAAACCAGGCGAAAAGTTCTAATTTCTACATATATGTTTTTATTCAGTTTGATTTAAGAGGAGACATTTTTAAGGTGACTTTGTCACATTTAATTGAGGGTCATAGTTGGAAACTGTCTTGTAATTCGACATGAGTGATCATGGTGACCCTGACCTTCTCAGCTGTGTGTGTGTGTGTGTGTGTGTGTGTGTGTGTGTGTGTGTGTGTGTGCTAGATGACATCTGTTTGTTTGTTCCTCTTTTTTTCAAAGACTGTCTCACAGCTGTGTGTGCCTGTGTGTGTGTGCGCACACTTGAGTGTTGTTTCTCTTTTCAAGAGTCAATTAATCAGAAATGTGAATGTGAAACATGATTTTTTTCTCACAAATCAATGACAACAATAAAAATATCGGCCTCATTTGTGCTGCAGCTGAAAAGTCATGACGAGAAAGGAAGCTGACACAAACCGATTGATTTAATACAGCAGCTTCAATACATTTAATTTAAATCATAAATAAAAGTAGTAGTTATGTAGAGTAATCATGATGGAAATATAATAATATTGCATTACATTTCAGGCTAAAGATATTCATGTAGCATCAATCATGCAATGATAATTAGAATAAATTGTTGCAAATATGTCTTAATTCACCATTTATTACACTTTATTATATTTTAATCCTATGTGCTTCAGATGTTTTGAAGGTTCTATTCCAAAGAAATAGATGATGTAATGTGTTTTCCCCTGCATAAATATCAAATAAATATGAATTTAGGTTCATATGAAAACATATAGGCCGGTTCTGAAGGAAAAAACACTCCATGACACACACACACACACACATTTCATTTTGTTTATTTGTTTGTCAAAATATTTTCAACCTCCCTTCAAGGATGTTAACGTCGGGTGTGTTTTTTTTCCACGTGTAATAAACCTGTTTTTACCCTGGTAGCTCTTTGAAGAGATGTTCACACATCGAGATTTGCATCTATCCTCACGGGATTATCTGCTTTTTATCTCAAGATAATCCGAGTTAATTTCTTCACATTTGCCAGGCTTTTTGAAAAAAAAAAAAAAACAACAAAAAAAAAACCTTTCCATCTGGGTGTCAGATCTCAGGGATCTTTGCCTTCTTCTTCTTCTTCTTCTTCTTCTCCTTTTTTTCCACGCTTCCCCCTTTTCACGGTGCATCACCGAGGCATTTCCACTTGTTCTGGGAAAGAAGCGCGGCCCGGGCGGACCACCCAGGCGCGCACAGCGGCGCAGATACCGCCGCATTTATCTCGCCAAATTGCGCGGCGCAGAGAGAACGCGTCGATAAGGCAAGGCCCACTCCCACGGGAGATGTGTGTGTGTGTGTGTGTGTGTGTGTGTGTGTGTGTGTGAGGGGTCCAATTAGGCGCCGTAATCTGATAATTGCGGGGATCAAACCGCGACCTGGGAGTTGGCGCAGGTCTTGAGGGGGGTGGGGAGGTTGCGCGTCCCCGTGTTGCGTCACGACGGGCGTCTTCGTGGGTCTCTATGTAGCAAAACATATAAATATAAATATAAATATAAATATTATCGAAACAGTTTTTTCACATTTTTTTTAGTTAATTGTTCCTTTTTTTTTATTCTAATGTGTCTTTTTCAGTGCATCAGGCATTTCTCTTCCTAGCAATAAATATATGTAAATAAAAATCGAAATATCATTAGTATTATTTTATTTTTGTAGACATTTTTACAGTTTTGAAATTAAAAAAAATATATAATATTGCATTTGTCTTCTAATAAACAACACCGAATCAGCACTGCGTAAACAGATAACCAGCCCTTTAATAGCACGTGGACACAAGAAAGGAAATATTGGAAATTTTAAAAAAGGAAAGATAATCACTATATAAACATATATATATTTATATATATCATATAAATATCCTTTTTTAAAACATATTATAAATACAAATAAAATCTATCAGAATTTGATGACGTATTGAAAACGATGAATTCGCAAACGTGGGAATTATCATGGTGAAATGTGGAATATGAACTATTCTGAAACTAAATATTTACCATGTCAATGAATTATGAACGTGCCGTTGTGAGCACGTGTGACATTAAACCCACCCTAATATGACTGATCTTTTATTTTGAACTCCTCTGAATTGTACCAAGACATTAAGCGATATTTGTCAGATTTGTAATTGTAATCAGATTACTCCGCTTGTAAGGTGTTGCTGATATTTTGACACGAGCAGGGATTTTGTGCGAGTGTGTGTGTGGTCACGATTAATGAACAAAACGGGACAGAAATATCCTTCCTGTCCTAAAATCAAAAGCATCAGATCTTTGTCCAATCAGCTTCCGGCATGTGAAATGTCCAATCTGGTGTATTCGAAAAGGAAAAAAAAAAAAAAAATCCTGACGTTTATCTGGATTTCAAAACTGATTAGCGACGGGGATTTAGACTAGCGTGTGTCAATATTTACCCAACGACATCGGCTTTGAGTTTTCGGCTCAGACGGAGGAGGAATCGAAAGAAACAGGAAGTGGGACGTTCGGAAGAACCAACGACACACGCCAGTGAAGTCTGACGGTGGAACCTTTATCATTGGCGTCCACTTGGTTTCAAGTCACACATGACGCCCGGCTGCTTTCAATTTCACCTCCGGAGCGGTTAAACACAGATGGCGGGTGTTAGCGAGCGGCCTAGCAATGAGTGACTGTGGAATCGACGGGCTGGCCTCCGGCCCGCCGAGTCCTTGGTGTCTATTACTGTGTTACTACAACCAGCCGAACGGGCGGGTGGATGGTGGCGGGGGGGTTAACGCCTTTCAGCTGGATGTCATTTTAACTGGAGTCGGCGCTTCTGACCGACAGGCCGATCTACAGACATGCGGAGAGAGCGTTCTGCTCTGTTAGCATGGTAACGTAAACACGAGCACCCAACCCCTCCCGCGCTACACCGCCCAACAAGCCAAATCCGCCATCGTCCCGTCGCCCTCGACGATCCGGAGGTGAAGGGTTAAAGAGCGAACGGACGGCGGCCAGCTCGCAACGCGATGGGGACGACGTGTGTGTTCTATTAATACCAGATTGTCAAGGGAACGTGTAATAAACATGGTATTATGGACGGTGAAACGTCGGGAGGGGCCGAGGCAGAACGAACGCAACGGCGCGGTGCTGGATAAAAGTTTTTTTTAGTTCATGTTCTAGTTGCAAATATGTTGAGATCATTTAAAAAATAAGCTAACCATGTGTACTGACGCCATTTGGCGGCCATCTTGGAGGCTAACCTCTCGCTATCAGGGAAAAAGAGCTTTTATCAAGTACTACACACATCTCTATGCAAATTTAACCACCTGACCACCTGATACGGAAATACTTGTAGTTTGATTTTTTACTGGATGAAGTTATCCATCGCTATTTGGTCTTTTTGTAGAAAAATTAACAGGGCTCAAAGGTTAGCGTTGAAACTGTTAGCCGCAATCAGGTGGCCTGACCGCGTCACATCATCTTCTAGCGCCGCAGGTGGCAAGAGGTAGCAGGTAACCATGGAAACCAGACGGCTCCTCTCAGATTCTTCCACCCTCCGTCCGATGCACTGCTCTCCTTTCATATCCGTTCTCGGCGGCGCATCTGCAAAGCCACTCGCCCGCGGCTAGACGGATGTTTAAGGGACACGTAAACACCCGCCAAAGTACTCAAAATATTCTCGGTGGTCTCCCTTCTCTTTTTTTGGCAGCTGCCAAAGACTGGAAACCTGGTTCTGCGGAAATGTAACAGGATCCATCTCGAGTAGTTTTCTTAGCCTTTAGCATGTTAGCTAAGCTAGTCAGCTGATGTTTCCGTGCCGGATCGGGAAGTCAAAACCGCGCCGTCGGAGTTGCGTCTCGCCACGTGTATCTGGAGGAATTAGCTAGCCTGCAAACCTGGTGCTTCCCGCTACGTGTCAGGTGTGATTTTGAGCAGTCAAAGTTACGGTCGGTGGACGTGATTGGTTAACTCACCCGAGGTTCGCCCAACGGCGTCCGGATCATTCTTTGGCGTCGACGCAGATGGATCAGCGTGAAGATTCAAGATTCAAAGTGTTTATTGTCATATGTGGAGTCTGGAAGCGTGTTCCCTGTACAAGGAAATTCATATTTGGCTGTCCAAAGTGAAGCCAGTTAGTAATCAAAAAACAAAAAAACAACAGATGATAAGCATATTATTGTGAATTACTACATTTTTCACACGTTTTGAACACTGCAGCTTAAACAACAATGCAGCAACAATGCAATTTTTTTCGGGCTAACGAGTGTCATGTTGACCGATGAAATTACGATTGAAATTCGGAGGCCGTCCCGAATTTCCGACTTTCACGGTTTTAGCACGCAGGAGGAAGACCAAGATAGCGATCAGCTGGAGAAAGACAAAGCGGGGATACAAAATAGATGGACGGATGGACTTTTCCTTGTGTTATTTGTTATTAATCTTTTTCACTAGCCGTGTTACAGGCACCTTTTGTAAAAAAAAAGCATTTCCAGTACATATTTGTGGATGTTACCAGTATGTATTTAATTAAAAGTTTAAAAATATATGTCTGTGTAAAGATCTCATGTTACAACGTGATCACCTGCGGCTTATAGACAAGTGCGGCCTATATATGTACACAAATATTTGTTTACTTTCAGCCGGTGCGGCTTATATTTTCAGGTACGCTCAAAAGTCTGGAAAATACTGTACATCTGAATAAAATACAATAAACTGCTGAAAACATCTTTTTTGCTTTGAAAATGTGTAGGAAAGAGTTAAAAATAAAAAGCTACGTAAAATTGACATGCGTGGAAGGCAAACGGGACCGCGTGACGTGCCTTAAAGTAGTCCGGGCCCTTCGGAGCAGGTGTCCAAGGTGCTGCGGCGGTGTCACGGACGGCGCCTTGATCCTCGCTGTGACCCCCCCCCCCAACCCCCTCGCCGCCGCCGCCGCTCCATAATCCACATCCCGTAATGGCACATGCTGCGCTGGCACCGCTGCTCATCCCTGAACCCTATTGTTCATTGTTTGTCTTCTCCAGTTTTTTCCCATGGGCCCCAGGCCAGTGAGAGGAAAAGGTCACTGTAAATATTGCACTGAAATCCCCCCCCCCAACCAACCCCTCCGCCGCCCACAACCCGCCTAACCCCCCACCCCGTAGAGCTCCTGAAGATGGAACAGGCGACCAGTGGGTGAGCACTTCCTTCCTGCGCGGGGCATTTCAACTGTAAGACATCAAACGGTCTGGAATCCGTCAGTGTCAAAGATCGCCGCGGTGAGATCAGCGGCCCGACGCTGACTTTACAATAACCTGGGCAGGTCTCCGCTCTTTGTGCGCCGCGCCATTATATACATATCCGCGCAGGAAGCGGCGAGAAGACCGCTGGACTTGTTACGATATCGGGAGCCGCTCTGGTGCGAATTCCCAACCCCGTTCATCTTATGAAAAAAAAAAAAAAAAAAAAAAATCAGGAAAAAAATAAATAAATCAAAATAAGGAAACCGCGTAAGCGTTCCAAGAAAAATTAAGCGTGGGCTTACCAGTAACTAGCCCGTGGCACGGCGAAGGAGAGATTTTATATAAACCCCTAATATTTGGGGTGGCGCTGGGTCCTCCTAGTCCGGTTCTCCAACCGCCCCCGGAAACCAGGCCAGTGCCAGGCTCTGCTCGGATAAGCGCCCACGCAAGCAAGGCCAGAGGAGCAGGGGTTAAACCCAACGACAAGCCGTGGCAAATTGGTTTTCTCTAATTCATGAGAATATTAAGCACATCCATCTTGGCGCCGGCGCGGGAACGGAACCCGCGAGAGGTCGGAAAAAAGGAGGACGAGCGAAGCTAGACTCATCTTCACCACCGAAATGTTGTTTTTCTTTCTATGACACATTCTCCTTTTACGCCTTGACCCAGTTACTGTTAGCCGTTTTGACTCTCGCAAACAGCATTATGAAAAGCAGGCAGATAGCGTATGCTATCGCTGTTAGCCTAGCCAGCATTGTTCCAGCCGAGTGGAGAAGTTAGGGAGGAAGGTACAATTTTGTCCCAACAAATAAAAACAACATTAACTGTACCGCTAAGCTAATCAGCTAGCGCAAAGAAGCTAAGGCACTGTTTACATGAAATTTTTGGGCGCGGAACTTCAGTTGCGTCTTGCCCGTCTTGTCTGAATGAAAATGGCGTTTGGGGCAGCTGAAATTAGAAAAAATGTGGAAAAGTGCTCCGGAGAAGAAAATCTGTGAGCACCTCAGTTTCCATGGCAACAGGGAAAATGCATTTTGAAATGCATTTTGAAAACTAGTATGCGCACATAAAGTGCTAGCTACTGGCCAAGTGGGTGTTTCCTATGGTCATAATACTTAAAACATTACGTTAAATTTGATAAAATTGTGAAACATGACTGATTTATTCATGAAATACAGTACACAAATGGTTTTAGTCCTCAGTTATAAGCAGCCAAAGCTAACATCAACTTCACTCAGCAAAGTTCTGAATGATCAGGTGTGTTCGATAACGGTCACTCGGCTAAACTAACTAGCTGTTGGAATTGCTAGGGTTGAGGTCACGAATATGCAGAGTCAGCGAATGTCCCGCACCGTGACGCTATTGCTTTTGTGCACTTTGGGCGCCAGAGTTGAAGGAAACGCTTAGATAAAGCTCTCCGGTGCTGCTGCGAGCAGACTCGTGCTGTTATCGTGACAAGGAGCGCAATTCAGAGATGGGAGGAGAGATAAAGGAGGGGACACAGGAAAATGATCATAACAAGCCGTGGAGGGAAAAATACACCTTCGGCGATATCTGTCACGATATGACGTCTGACCTTGTTTATGTCACAGGTTGCCGTTAGTAACCCTTTACTTTGTCTATTTGTTTGTAACTCCCAGAGCATTAAAAGTCACGTCATTTTTTTTTTTTTTTTTGAACATCAACAGTGAACACCCCGCCTGGGGGAGCGGCGTTCTGGCTACGTACTATCGCAGGAAGCACTTCTTCGGTCGATGGTCGTTCCAATGCAAACAGTTTACAGTAGCGTCTGTGGACCGAAGCTGTTGTTAGCGCTGAAAACACAAGGGACACATCAGCACTTTTGACTCTGGGAGCGAAGGGCCTCAAGAAAAAAAGGAAAAAAAAGCTATCTGTTGGTTTGATGTCTTACTGGTGCATTCATGGAAGAGTCTGTACCTGGGAACTACAAACATGGCCGACAGAGCAGATTATTGGAGGTAGACAGGTAAGACATGCGTTGACAAGGTCCGAACCGCCAGACATCAGGACATCTGCCCCCGGTGGCCACTCATGGAACTGCAATTCGAATTTTCCTGCGACAGGAAAATCCGCATGTTTGGTTTTGGCAAAAGTTTTACACCGGATGCCCTTCCTGACGCAACCCTCCGCATTTATCCGGGCTTGGGACCGGCACAGGTGTGCTGTGGGGGTAAAAGAGAAGTTCAAGGTGGAGATGGGACTCCATCAGGGATCAGCTCTGAGCCCCTTCTTGTTCGCAATGGTGATGGACAGGCTTACAGACGAGGTTAGACAGGAATCCCCATGGACCATGATGTTTCTGGATGACATTGTGATCTGTAGTGAGAGCAGACAACAGGTAGAGGAAAATCTAGAGAGGTGGAGGTATGCTCTGGAAAGGAGAGGAATGAAAGTTAGTCGCAGCAAGACAGAATATATGTGTGTGAATGAGGGGAACTCGGGTGGAACGGAATATACGGCTACAGAGAGTGGAGATCGAGAAGCTGGAGGATTTCAGGTTCTTATTCTTAAAAAAAAAAAAAAAAAAAAAAAAAACTGCAATTTCCTTCGGGATTAATAAAGTTGTTCTTACTCTTAGGGTCAACAGTCCAGAGCAACGGAGAGTGCGGAAAAGAGGTGAAGAGACGGGTCCAAGCAGGTTGGAATGGGTGGAGGAAAGTGTCAGGGGTACGAAGAGATAGAAGACTTTCAGCCAGAATAAAAGGAAAGGTGTACAAGACAGTGGTGAGACCAGCGATGATGTATGGCCTAGAAACTGTTACAATGACCAAAAGACAGCAGGCAGAACTAGAGGTTGCAGAGATGAAGATGTTGAGGTTCTCTTTGGGAGTGACCAGGATGGATAGGATCAGGAACGAGTCCATCAGAGGAACAGCACATGTTCGATGTTTTGGAGAGAAGGTCAAAGAAGCCAGACTGAGATGGTTCGGTCATGTACAGAGGAGGGATAGTGAATATATTGGTAGACGGATGCTGGAATTGGAGCTGCCAGGCAAGAGGTCTCGAGGAAGACCAAAGAGAAGATTTATGGATGTAGTGAGAGAGGATATGAAGGTAGTTGGTGTGAGAGAGGAGGATACAGAGAACAGGGTTAGATGGAGAAAGTTGACTCGCTGTGGCGACCCCTGACGGGAAAAGCCGAAAGAAGAAGAAGAAGAAGGAAAACCCGCTTCGCGAGGTTTCCTGTGCCTTGTTTTTAGCTTTTGGCCCCGGCGGCTCTTCATCCAATCACTTGCGTCAATCTACCTTGACCGTTCTTCGATTCCTGGATCGACAATCGTGCAGGCGAGTCGGATTCGGGAGAGAGCTATTTCTAGACACAAAACGCACCTTTTGTCCTTTCGCTCAATGGATTCCCGGGAGGAACCGAAAAAAAAGAGGTTTGGGGGCGGTGTGAAAGGAAATAAAGGGGCATTTTCCCAAATATGTCGGGGCTTTTACCACCCAGGTTAACATAACATGTTCTCCGCCGTCTCAAAACACCATTCCTCGGCCTCCCCGCCCCCCTCGGGCCAGACAACAGACCACTGTGTCTCGGGAGGCGCTGGATCAGCCCCGCAGTGCCGGAGCACTGTGGGAAAAGTCTCGATAAAGAAATGAGCAAAAAAAAAAAAAAAAAAAAAAAAAAAAAAAAAAGGAAGAGAAAGAACACCGGATGAACTCCCGTGCGACGTCGCGTCAGGAACGCGTCCGAGGCCGTGATGTAACCCTGAGAGGAAACAGCTGACCCCCCCTCCACGCCGCTGGCCGGCCCGCTTTCCGAGCGCGCACGTTGCTGTTTGTGTTTACCGGCAGGTGGGCCTGGTTACGGCTGCAGGTCGTTTGCGTGCCGGTGGGACGACGCCAACCGCAATCAGGAGGGGAGTTTATTAAAATCATGCGCTCACCTGGCTGTTGTTAGATATCGGGATGCTTCTCATTAAGCGGACGACATTTTATTTTTTGCGTTCTGTTCACGATTTATCTTGCGATCTTTGCTTTTATATTGGATCGGACGTTAACGTCTTAATATGCTTTTATTTTGAAAAGAATTTTACGGGAGGCGGGTAATTATAAGTGCGGATTTGTCCGATAGTTTCCACAGATCTGCGAACGTAAAAGTCGGAAACTTGGCGAGGAGGATCTCAGAGGAGGCTTTTGACCCCATTGGGGGGGGTCGGGTCAAAGGTCGTCAAGGTCATTGAAAAATGCATTTCCTGGAAAAAAGGATCTTGCGATGACATCCCGCAGAAACTATCGAAGGGAAATAAAAGCCATAATTCATTTCGATGCTTAGGCTAATTTAAGTAATTAATGAATTATTATTATCATCACCACCACTATGATAATACAACATATAGCAGTAGTAATGACAATAGAAAAATAAATCAATAATGTTCAAGTAGAAAAAGAAGGCAATAGAAAATTAAATTAGATTAAACTAAACTAAATTAAAAATTAAATTAAATTGAATTAAATTAATCATCCATTTATATGTCTGTTTTTTTCATAGATAGAGGGTTTGGGGTGAATTTGCAGGAGTTGCATGTCACAGGGCGAAAACACACACACACACATATACATATGCACACACACTCAAGTAAATCCCACTCTTGGTTGTGTGAAAGGAAGCGGGTCTTAGCTTGCATGAGCCCCCTAATGCCTCACATGGGCCCTTCCATCCCACGTCTCCGCCTGGAAGGATTTGACACACTCATGTGGAACCCGGACGGCCTCGGACAACATTAAACGGGCTTAACGTGCAGAACGCGGAATCACAAAGCCATTTAATGTCTTCATTTCCTCCAGGAGCCGGTGACAGCCGGGACCCGGGGACCTGCGCTCTCTTTTTTCTCAGAGTTTATTTGAGCAGAGACGGGGTTGCGGCGGCCTCCCAGAAGGGGGCGCCCAAGAATGCCGTTGTGGAGCCGGTGGCCTCAAGCGCTCTCACGCAGGTCTGACAGGTGGACCAGTGGATCTGCACCTGAGTCGAGATTCTGGAGACTAACGACCGAGATCGAAAGCGGTTTAAACCTGCGGTCCGGATACTTTCTGTAAAAAATAGGTCATGAGATGTCTTTTTTTTTGTTGTGATTTTTGGTTCATTTTTCAAGTCCTCAGGTTGTTTTCCGACAATGACTGCATCATTGCACCACCCACATTAATAACTATTATTATTGCAGGTTTGTTTTGTATTCTAAGGTGAGTTAAGGCTGAATTGTAAGTAGCCCCTCCCTTCTCACCAAAAAATTTGTATTTTGTTATTTCCCATGAATTATTGTGGGTTTCTGATCCTTTTATTTTCGTTAAAGACACTGAATAGTCTCAACTTGGGCGTCTGTGTGTGAATGTGTGTTAGATACATAAAAACTCCTGTGTCGGATGCAGTCAGACGCGGTGTGTGTCGGCCCCGTTGTCGGAACACGCCTGTGTTTACACGCCGCCGCATTGCTCGGACGATTTATGGGACAGCAGGAAGTGGATCTACTGTTACTGTGCAGAAGCTGAGGTTGACCTGAATTAGAAAACGGCAGAAAACGGACGTTATAATTGTTCGCCATTTTAATTTACCCAGGCACGGTTTCCCACGGTGTTTTGCGCTTCTGCCTCGCAGCAAGAAGGTCCCTGATTGGATTTTGACGGGGGTGGGGACGACATGCAGGAGGTTGATCGGAGACTAAATTACTAAATCACTGTGTGCATGGACGAATGGTTTTATGTCTCTATATGTGGTCTTGTGATTGACAGGCGATCGGTCCAATGTAAGCCCCGCCTCTCATCAGCAGCTGGGATAGGCTCCGCCCCCGCACGACCCCGAGTGCAGGATAAATGATATAGAAAATGAATGGATGCTGTGCTTCCTGAATGTTTTCAAAATAAAGGTGATAATTTACATTAAGGAATCAGGATAGATGAAAAAAAAAATCGTGAAAGATTATGAATGAATCTGTTAAAAAAAAAGCTGAGGTCTTTCATTTTTCAAAGCTCTTATAGCTGCATTTGCACAGCCTATAATTTGATGTAAAAATACATCTAAAAAATGCATGTAGTCAATTAAAAAAAAAAAATCTTTTCATCCGACTCTGCTTTGTGTTTTGTGTTACTACTATATTATAAAGCATTTATTATAGATAATCATCGCCTCGTTGGGTTTTGAATGTACTGTTGTTATGATATCAATAAAAATCAGGAAATTACGTTTCAGATGAAAGATTACCGCAAAAGTAATGTAACTGTAATCTCAAGGTTTAGGGGGGTCAAAGGTCAAGATTCACTGGTGAGCCTGAACATGGATAACAAATCATGTCCAGTGCTTTCAAAATTCCACAGCGCTGCTGTTGATTTTCTATTTTTAATCCAGTCCCTTTTTTGTTTTGTTAAATCAACAAACACACTCAACACACACGCTCAGCCAAAAAGAGCTAGTGTGGCTAATGCTAACTGAACATAAAAAAGCAGAGCAAAGGTTAGCATGATGCAAGAAAAAGAGCAAAAAACAACTTATTTAGATGTATATGCACTACACATGTGTGTGTGTACATAAACATGTGTGTGTGTGTGTGTGTGTGTGTGTGCGTGAGAGCCACAGCCGTGCGGCTGTTTGCATTGAAAACAGTGAGAAAAGAAGACACAGAGAGGAAGCAAAACACGGGCTGCTCTTTGAAGAACACACACACACACACACACACACACACACACACACACACACACACACACCATTGTGAACAGGTTACTTAACAGGACAGCACAAATTACATGTTCGCACATATCTGATCATCTGTGTTGATAGTGTGTGAACATGGTGGCTATAAATTGTGCTATTAATGGGTCTTGGGGGCGAAGAGGTGGTGTGGAATACAGGAAGTGTGTGTGTGTGTGTGTGTGTGTGTGTGCGCGCGCGCGCCGGCGTAGGACACGAGAGTATCAGTGTGTGTGTTGCAGAGGTACGGCGTGAACAAGTGCAAATGGAGGTCAGTTTCAGCCGAGTAGCTTTTTAGCTTTGATCCCCCGGCTGAGCTGGATGAAAGACATCCTGCTTCCCCCAGCGAAGGAGGGGGGAGGAGGAGGCGGCGGCAGCGGCGGAGGGGGGGGGGGGGAGTGGGGTAGGGTGGGTGGGGGTCCGGCCAAGCCAGGGAGAGGGGTGGAGGGGGGCTTTGGTTCTCCTACCTGACAAATAAGACTCAATGTTAATAATACGGCCTTTCTATGGGCCCTGGATCCGCCCCTCTGGAACTCATCCCCCTGCTTCCCCCTCATATAAATCCTAATGGGTTTTATCAAAGTTCTTCCCTCATCTGATCCTCCTCCTCCTCCTCCTCCTCACTCCTCTTGTTTTCCTTTACAGCTCATTCAAAAACCCTGAACTTTGATCCTCCCACAACCTGTCAGACACCGGACCCGGCGAGCCTGCAGCGCCGCGCATGTGACGTGCCGTTCCCACATGTGCGATCTGCCGGAGGAGGTGGTGGAGGTGGGGGCGGGGGGCGTCGTTGTCCGTCCGGGCAGCGATCGCCATTCGGTCGGCTTGTTTGGGGAACGCACGCTGGATCCCGCGTTGGTGGTCGATTCAGCACAGAAAGTGATGGTAGGAAAGTACACAGAGGATTCAGGACGGAAAACAACAGCAACAGGCCCACAAGCAGCTGTTTGGCAAAGACAGACCATAGTTTCAGGTTCAAAACAACAGTTGGAGGTCTAAACTGTTGTGTCGGTACCACATAAAAACGGTTTAAGGACTGACGGGCCTTAAAACACTTGTTTCGATACCAAAACCAAGATTCAGGACTGAAGAGACAATGACAGGCCCACATACACTTGTTTCGGGAGCACAACGATACAAAAGCTGGTTCAGGACCGAAAGCAACATTGACAGACCCGCAAATAGGTGTTGTTTGGACTACAAACAACAGTTTCTGGACTGAAGCAACAGTTGTAGCCCCAAAATCAGGTCTGTTGGGACCATAAACAATTGATTCAGGACCAAAAGCAAAAGTAACAGGCCTACATACAGATGTTTCGAGAGCACAACCACTTTTTTAGGACTGAAAGCAACAGTTGCAGGACCTAAAACAGTTGTGTTGGTACTACAAACAGGTTTCAGGACTGAAGAAACAATGACAGACCCACCAAACAGCAGTTTTAGTACCACAAACGGTTGGTTCAGGACCGAAAGCAACAGTGACTGGCCCTAAAACAGTTGTCGGTACCACAAACGGTTGGTTCAGGACCGAAAGCAACAGTGACAGGCCTTAAAACAGTTGTCGGTACCACAAACGGTAGGTTCAGGACCAAAAGCAACTGTTTTAGGGCCACAAATAGGTGTAATTGGACTACATACAAGAGTTTCAGTACCGCAAGCGACAGTGAAAGACCCAAAAACAGGTGGTTCAGGACAACAAACAGCAGTTTCAGGACTAAAAATAACAGTGACGAACCCACAAACAGTTGTGTCGGTACCGCAAACAGTAGGTTTTGGGCCAAAGCAACAATGATAGGCCTGAGAATAGTTGTGTCGGTTCCACATAAAACAGATCCAGGACCGAAGAAAAAAGGACAGGCCCAAAAATTGTTGTGTAGGTCCCATAAACAAGTTTCAGGACTGAAGAAACAATGACAGACCCACAAACAACAGTTTCAGGACCACAAACATTGGTTCACGCCGAAAGCAACAGTGACAGGCCCCAAAACAGCTGGTTTCTGGGCCACAAACAACAGTTTCAGGACTAACCCTAACCCAAAAACAATTGTTTCAATACCACATAAAAACAGATTCAGGACTAAAGCAACAAGGATAGACCCAAAAACAGCAGTTTCAGGACCAAAAGCAACAGCGATACCCAAAAACAGGTGCTGTTCGACTACGAACGACAGTTTATGTTCTGCATACAGCAGTTTCAGGACCTCCTGCGGCAAATCCAGGACAGCACATGTGAAGAAGAACATTTCCACGTCAGCCAACAGCGATGTCAGGACCCAATGGAGCATTTTCAGGACCACAGACAGCAGTTTCAGGGTCCGGCACCAGCATCAGGTCCAGTTTAAAGACCAGATAAAATGATTTCAAGAGTGTCAGAGACCCCCAAACAGAGCCAGCAGCAGTTTCCAGGACCGAATGGGCTTCATCAATCCACCCCCCACATCTGATCCTCCTCCTCCTCCTCCTCCTCTCTCTTCTTGTTTTCCTTTACAGCTCATTCAAAAATCCTGAACTTTGATCCTCCCACAACCTGTCAGACACCGGACCCGGCGAGCCTGCAGCTCTCTGCGCCGCGCATGTGCGTGCGGTTCTCACATGTGCGATCTGGCGTAGAACGGTTCCACGCCGTTCCGTCGCAGAGCGATCCAACTCCCTGCCAAGAACATGTTTCCATTTGTGTTTGTCGGTTAGCTTGTTTATTGTCCTGCCAGCGGGATTCAGGGAAAGGAAGAAACGGTGGGTCGGATTTCACGGAGGTGGTGAAAGGGTGAAGCCCGGGTCAGGGAACACCCACGGAACTCTGGGGCGGATCCCATATTGGGTTGCTGCAGTACCGCAGACAGGACGAAGTGCTCAAAGTGCACCGTGCAGCACTTTTAGGGCCGCGGCGATTCTGGAGGCTAGCTAAAAGACGGCTGGAGGCGGGGCCATGCGCATCATTTTCAGGACAGTACTTTGCTGTAGCAAGACCATCAGCAGCATTTTCAGGACCGTACTTTGCAGTTTCACGACCATACGCATAATGTCCAGGAACCTACGCAAGGACGGCAACAATTCCAAGACAGTTGCACCGGACGACAATGAGGCAGTTTTCTACAACAACAGTTGCAGGACCATGCGCACCATTTTCAGGACCACAGATATACAACCGTCTCAGCACGGAAGCTACAAACAGCTCAGCGGTTTCGAGACCGAAGGACGGCACCGAGGGAATTTTCGACACCGGCAGTTTCAGGACGATGTCCAGGACCACAGGACCGCAGGACCACAGACATACAACCATGTCAGGACCCACACAGCACAGCTTCAGGGCCATTTGCTGCAGTTTCAGGACCGTACTTTGCAGTTACTGGACCATCAGGAGCATTTTCAGGATCATAATCTGCAGTTTCATGACCATCTGCTTAATTTTCAGGAACCTACACAAGGGCCGCAACAATTCCAAGACAGTCGAAGGACGGCAATTTTTACAACAACAGTTGCAGGACCATGTGCAACATTTTCAGGACCCTATATTACCCGGAAACCAACACAGCACAGCTTCAGCAGTTTCAGGACCGTACTTTACAGTTTGAGGACCATCAGCAGCACTTTCAGGACCATACTTTGCAGTTTCATGACCATCTGCTTAATTTTCAGAGACCTACGCAAGGACTGCAACAATTCCAAGACAGTCGAAGGACGGCAACGAAGCAATTTTCTACAACAACAGTTGCAGGACCATGTGCAACATTTTCAGGACCCTATATTTTCAGGAACCAACACAGCACAGCATCAGGGCCATTAGCAGAAGTTTCAGGACCGTACTTAACAGTTTGAGGACCATCTGGAACATTTTCAGGACCCTACTTTGCAGATTTAGGACCACCTGGATCATTTTCAGGAACCTGCGCGAGGACCGCAGAAATTCCAGGACGACCGAACGACGGCAAAGTTTTACAACAGCGGTTTCAGGACCATCAGCAGCATTTTCAGGACCCGACGTGGCAGACGCATTCCCAGGAAGGGGCCGGTCTGAAGCAGAGAGGGTCTGGACAGTGAGGCAGGGGATCATCGGTCGGTAATAATCCCTCCGTCAGAAAACGGCGGGGAGGAGGCACGCTTGCGCGCCGTTCGTCTTGGTAAAATAAATACCAGTCCAACGCGATTGGACGATCATGCCGGGTGTTTACTCAGACGGACACTTTGACAGAGAGCTTTCAGTTTCCTCTGGATGGCGAAGCACCCACACCCTCCAAACACCCGACTCCCGTCCAGCCGTTGCTGCTTCCTGTCAAAATGAGCGAACCGTGACCTGGTTGGTGGAAAATGTGAATTATAAAATGTCAACAAACACAAAAGAAGTTTTTCTCTTCCAGCTCGTCTCGCTTCTGTTAAGACAGAAATACGACGCCGCAGGAAGCTTAAGAGATGACAAGAAAAATCGCAATTTACAAACTCAGATGATTTACTTCATCCCTAATATTGCTTCTTCTGGGTTTATTTGTACAGAAATCCTATGACATCATCGGAAAGTTACCGACGATGACGTCATTTCGTTGCGTTTCCTGGTGCTAACAGTCACCCTTCACATTGTTTGCAGTTTTTAAATTGAAAATATAGCATAGAATGACATTATTAGTGGTAGCATGTTTACTTACAGCATCAGTTATTCATTTATATCGGTAGTTATTGATCAATCATTATAAAACTATCGACAACAATATATGTATTGCATAATATACAATAGTGTATTATTACTATAGTATACCGTTAGTATTAACAGTGTTAGTATGTGATGACACTGATGAGTTTTTTCCGTCATCATGATGATATATTATGAATAATTACCACTTTGTTTTTACATAATTTTGTCGGTTTTCCCCCAAGTAGTACCATGTTGTTGACGGTGCGTCCAACATAGGAGGGAATGACATCATCAGAAGAGGTGACATCATTTTCAGCTTTGAATAATTCGCCGTGGATTTTTTATCTTATCTGATCTGCTAATTTTTTTACGCTTTATTCCACGGTTTTTACATTTATACACGTCAGCGGTCTGAGATGCAGGTGGCTGGTTACAGCCCGCGTGAGTCCGTCGCGAGAAGACTCGCTATTTTGGACCGGCGAGCGTCACTCCTCACCTTTCCTCCTCGCCTTCCTCCTCCGAAGCGGCTTCAAAGGCGGCGTCCGAAACGCTGGAAGGGAAGAAAAAGACACGTATGGAACATAAATGGCAGGATGGACGTATGCGCCCCGAGCACAATGGGGCTCCGCGCCGCGCAGGATTAATGGAGGCCGGTTTTCCTGTGCCGGAAACTTCCTCGCGAGGTTCTTCATTTATTTGTTCTGCGCCGAGCGGCAGGACGCGGAGGCGTGGAAACACACGGCCAGCAGAGCCTGGCAGGGAGGTGTGTGTTCCAAACACCAGTGTCGGGATGCATACAAAATATACCTATTAATATGTATATGTATATATAATGTATATACACACACACACACATATATATATATATATATATATGTGTGTGTGTGTGTGAATGATAGCTGACCTTTGACCTCTGACTGTTTAAATCCTAATTTTGCACGCACACACACAAACACACACACACACACACACACACACACACACACACACGCACGCACGCAAACACACACATACACACACACACACACACATGCATACACACACAAACATAAACACACACTAAAACTCACACACACACACACGCAAACACACACATACATACACACACACACATACATACACACACAAACATAAACACACACTAAAACTCACACATAAACACACACACACACAGGCAAACACACACATACATACACACACACACACATACATACACACACAAACATAAACACACACTAAAACTCACACATAAACACACACACACACACACACACACATATGTGTGTGTGTGTGTGTGCAAAATTAGGGTTTAAACAGTAAGAGGTCATTTACAGAGGAAACAAATGGAAAAAATTACAAAATATACATTTAAAAATGGGATTAGTGATCTTCATGATCACACACACACACATAAACACACACACACACTCACATAAACACATACACAAACACAAACACACTGAAACACGCACACTCATAAATCTGAAAACTCACAGAGGAACGACAAGAAACATCCATCAACTTCTTCCTCCCTCCTGCTGACTGTCGTCACCATCTTCATGAAAATGCTAAGAAATACAAAAAAATCAATGTAAAATCAATCAATCAATCACTATAGTGACAAGTATAAAAATCAAGAGAAATGTCATAAACATCTATTTTTAAGTTAGATTTACATCAAAATGAAATTTTGATGCGATGGCTCAGAGCACAGCAAGAATATTGACAAAAACAGTGTATACACAAAATACAATAATGTGCCTATAAAAACAGTTTTTCCAAATAAAGACAACAACTGAGGAGTTGCACATGAAAATCCAACGACTTATTTCCCAGGGGATGCACACATATGCTGCTCAAAGGCACACTCCTTGCACACACACACACACACACACACAAACACATTCTAAACACACGACAAATCTTATTTGGAGGGAATTCCGCTGAAAACAGATATTTTTGACATGGATTTCTCCGGAATTGATGCCCACTGGTGCTGATTCATCGCCATGACAACAAGGCAGACGGGTGGAGGGGGGATATTTGTAGGAAAACCATATATTCTCACAAACTTGACCTTGCAGGAAACAATTACATATAATTACGATAAAACATATTTGTCCCAAATGGCTGCAGAGTTCGCTTATAAACAAAATAAATAAATAAATAAATAAATAAAATAAAATAGAATTAAATAAAATTAAATTAAAACACGACAGTGACAATAAAATAAAATAAAATAAAATGAAATTTAAACCCATGACAGTGAAAATAAAATAAAATAAAATAAAATAAAATAAAATAAAATAAAATAAAATAAAAATAAAAACGCATGACAGTGACATTTCAGACTAACACTCTGTTGCCTTCCAGGATATTTATCTTTTCCTCCGAACACCTTAAGCTTTATCGCTGAGCCCATCTCAGAACAAGCAACGAACCTGGTATCGTGAGTGACGACACCAACGGGCCATGGTTTACACACACGCATGTACACGCACACACACACGCAGGTTGCCCATCGCGTGCGACGGCGGTGCCCGGGGCGGGAGCTCCGGCACAGGGGAGGATTCTTGGATGTTTGGCAATGTCATCCAACCTGTTTCCACTCAGGGCGAGCTGACAGTTGGATGGTTATCAGGGACACAAACAAAGGCCGGATTGACGCAGACCTCAACGGGCAAGACGCTGACGTGGGACCGGGCCGGTCAAAAAAACAACACAACCGACGGTCGGTGTCAAAATGTTTATTTGCCTCCAAAAAATAATCAATAGGACGCTGATCGGTTTGTCCACCGACGGGCCGATTAGAGTTCGGACAACTGCGCTATCTTGGTGGTATCGTAGATTTTGTTTTGGCGCAATGCTAGCCGCTAATGTTCTGCAGGAGAACCCAGTGGGTTCTTGCCATCAGAACGGCGGGAATCGATCTGTCATGTCATTTTCCGAACCGAACCGGCTCATACTCCCGATGTCGTCGATCGATCAGGATATGATATGAAATTTCCACAGATCAATAACCTGTCAGCCAAAGCTCTGATGGGTCCAGGTTCCAGATGCTGTCTGGTCACTTTCGGGTTGTGAACCAATCAAAACAAGGCATCCAACGAACGTTCTTCAAAGGGCGCTTCTGATTGGTCGAAGTTTATATGTGTGTGTGAGTGGTATGAATGAGTAGTGTGTATAAGGAGTTTGCGTGTTTGAGGGTGCATAGTGTGTATGAGTGTGTGTTTGTGGGTCATGAATGCGTGCAAAGAATGTGCGTGTCTGTGAGGAGTGTATGTGTGTACAAAGGGTTTTTGTGGAGGGGTATCTTTGTGCGGAGGCTGTGTTTGTGTGTGTGTGTGTGTGTGTGTGTATGAGGAGTGTGTGTGAATGAGGAGTATGTATGAGTACTGTGGATAAGAAGTGTGTGTGTGTGTGTGTGTGTGTGTGTGTGTGTATGAAGAGTGGTTTCAAGCAGTGTATGTGTGTGAAGAGTATGTGTTTGTGAGAAGTGTGTGTGAATGGTGTTTTTCTGTGTGGGAAGTGTTTTTGAAAAGTGTGTGTGAGGAGTATATATGAGTAGTGTGGATAAGGAGTGTGTGAATGTGTGTGTTGAAGAATGTGTGAGTTGTGTGTCATGTGTGAGTTGTGTATCATGTGTGTGTGTAGTGTGTTTTTTGTGCGTGTGTGAGGAGTCTTTATAAGGAGTGTGGATAAAGAGTATGTGTGTGTGTGTGTGTGTGTGTGTGTGTGTGTGTGTGTGTGTGTGTGCGTGTAAAGAGTGTGCTTTTGAGCAGCATGTGTGCAAAGAGTGAGTATTTGTCAGGAGTGTGTGTGTGTTTTTTTTGTATGTGAAGAGTACATCTGTGGGCAGCGCAAGTGTGCAAAGAGTGTGTGTGTATGAGAAGTTTGTATTACGCCCATTTACATCCTGACCCTCTGATTGGACGAGGCGTGTGGCCTACAGGAAGTCACCCTACGCTGATGTCACCTTACGGCGAGAGGGGGCGGGGCTTGTTGAGGAAGTGCGTCCATTTGTCTGAATAAATAATGACCTACATTCCAAAGGCCTCCTTGGGTGAGGCCGGCACGCCGTGACCTCGGTGTGCGCGCACACTCGCAGAGGGTTGGCGGCGGCGGCGGCGGCGGCGGCAGCAATGGCGGGTCCCGGCAGAGGTTGTGTGGTCTCCCCGGGTCTCCTGCTATTAGTTTGTTTACAGAAGTAGAAGCTGCGAGCTGCCGGGCGCCCGGGGCCTGCATTCCGATGGGCTGGCTCAGGGGAGCGTGCTCAGACACACTCGCCGGCGCTGAGCGTCACGCCCACTGTCAAGAACCAGAATCGAAAAAAAACCTGCCGCGGAAACATCGTGGAAGAAGTGACTCCTCCCACCTGTGTGAGCCAGTTGGTGGTTTGAGGAGGTTTTGGGGCGCCGGGTGGAGGGGGATCCTCAGGCCCAAATAACCTCTTAAGTTTGTTTCGGGGACACGATAAAAAAACAAATTTGAAAATTAATTCTGTCACTATGAATGAGATTCTAAAAATAAAAACAATCTTGTGCCAATTATATGATATAAAATAATACTGTGTTTTATAATACAAAATAAAATAAAATAAAAATGTAGAGAGATTACATTACATTACATTTGGCAGACGCTTTTATCCAAAGTGACTTACAATAGAGGACAGAGAGATAAATGTAATATATTTGATATATAATATAACATAAGATATGTATATATAGCTTCTATTATATTATAGTAATAATAATATAATAATAGGGATTATATATATATTAATATATTTAATAAAATAATAATGCATTTAATTTTATAAAATATATTCTATAAATCTTTTGTTATATTATATTAATAATATAATAAGATTAGAATTTATTAACTTTAATATTCATTGAATATATAATATAACATACTATATAATAATAATTATATCATTAAGCTTGACTGGTTATACTGCAGGAGACTTGAGCCAATCCCTATTGGACACTGATGGCAGGAGGCGGGGCTTAATCCAGAAGACGGAGAACCTGGAGCGAACCCACGCAGGGGAGAACCCAGCGGGCCGTAGCGTCATTTTCCGGCATCTGATCATTGAGAACCGAAGGCTGACGTTCACCTGAACCACCTGAGTCCGGACACCCACACACACACACACACACACACACACACCGTACAGCGTTGTTATTGACGCATTGCCGTGGCGACATGGGGCAGCGTGGGCACGTGAGTGACAGGTGATAGATATTGCATGTAAGAAAAGAGGACATCCCGGCCTTCCAACCCCCTCCGGGCCGTTATACCTATATTTGAATGTGTGGGTGAGATGTCTCGCCCTGATAACGCGTCTGACAGTAATCGTCGGGCCAACTGTCGGTGATCAGTTGTTACCGCTCCAAACAGTCTGACAGCTCCGAGAAAAACTGTTTCATCTTGGCGGGCGATTAAAAAGCCGTGTAAACACACACACACGCACATTTCTTGAAATCTCTGTCTAGAACTGGAACCATCCCTAGCGTGGGCTCTTATGTAGCTGCCATTCAAGTGACAGGGCAAGAATGTAAATAACTTCACAAAAAAAAAAAAAAAAAAAAAAAAAAAAGGAAAACCCAGCTGGAACACAACAAAAATAAAAAAAAAGGTCCAACCACCTGTGATTGAAGGTCAAAGGTCGCGGCGGTCGTATTGAGAAGGCTATCAGGAAACACCGCGGCTGTCACTTAGCGTGCCGATGAGGGCGTAGTTTCCCCCCCCACGGCTCTTTGTCTGGAAATTTTACTAGGTAAACTTTTTTTTTCCCCGGACTTATCAGTACAGGTGTTACACATATTGACACGAAGCCCGGGGCGATGAATGTTCGCACACCTGAGCAGGTAATGGATCGGCTTTATCGGATTTATACGGTTCTGATTGTCGACGGGGGCGGTGTGTTCACACCTAGGAACACACAAAAAAAAAAGATACAAACAAAAAAAAATGTCAGGGCCGGGAGCTTATCGGGGCCATTGTTCCCACAGAGCGCCGTCACAGGTAAACTGTTTTCTGCTTCGTGCCTCGGAGGAACAAGAGGAAACCGGAGGAACCTCCGCCACTTGAAACTTGAAAATGCGTGCGACGGCGGCGAAAAAGGAATTCAAAACATGTTTATAAAAATCGTCACCCGGCGTTACGGGTAACCCGTAACCGATCAAACTCCGACGCGAGAAGACCTGTCGATCAATCCGCCCATCAATCAATGATAGTTTCGAGTTATTGGTTTTTTTTTTGTTTTTTTTTTAAATCGCGTGCGGAGCAGGCATCTCATTATGAAGCGGTTTTAAAAATATGTATACTTGCATATCCCCATTAGAGGATTACCGGTGCTTCACCCAATGCCGTCCTCCTGAGTAACATGATGTGATGCTCGGAAGATTTAAAAATAACCCTGAGGATCACCCGCTGTCACCGTCACCGTCGCCTTCAGGCCGTTTTCCGAAGCGAGGAGCCGGGACGTTCCCACGTCGGGCGGATCAGAGGCGGCAGAGGCAGGCGGCGGGTTCTTTACCTGGCCTTGACCTCCACGTGGGTGCCGCTTGATTGACACCACGCTCAGTCGTCGGGTGAAAACCCGCTGGTCGGAAGCCAAGCGCCTGCATGGATCACACCACTGAAAACTAGGGCGGGCTGCACCAAGTCTAAAAAAAAAACGGGGGTTGTATTTTTGTCGTGATTGGGATTTTCGCCATAAGTCGGAAGTCGCATACATACCTAGGCTAGCGCAAAAACTGCTAATAATATATGAATAATATAGAAAGGCTTACGCTTGGGAGTCGTAACCAAGGGCAAAGAGTCTCGAAAAGAACAACACAAACAAAAGAAATGTAGTACAATCCAATATGGCGTACAACCGGCGACTGTAAACAAAGTTGTCTTCCTCGTAGAGCGCCGCGTGATGATGTATTAGTTCCCTCGCATAAATTTGTTTTGTCTAAAACGGCGTGATGGAACAAGACTTTCTTGATAAATGCATCCCTTCCCTCGATCACCGTCAGGTCAAATAAATGCAAATTGCTCGTCGGACAAACCAGAGGGAGGACGTCTTCGAGGCTGACTGATCGAAGTGGGGAACCTTAACGCCACCGCCGCCGTCTTCCAAAGTAGAGTTTAGCGACATTAGCATTTCAAGGTTTTTGAATTAACGTCGCTCTCCGTAAGGTGCTGATGTTCCTTTGCAACACAAAAAAAAACAAAAAAAAAACGACAACAACACAATACCATTATACCTCACGGCTTATGCTAACACCAGAAGCCAAGAGCAGCATCAGTCTGTGATGGTTAGCATCCCGGAAACAAGCTAACCCTCAGCTCTGGCTGTTGCAAAGCTAACTAAGTGCTAGCTGAGACGTGTGGCTCACAAAAGAGACTATTTGGGTGACGCTATCTGACGCGCTTTCCTGCAGGGATAAATTCGAGCTCCTCGCAAATATGATTTTTCCGCTAAAATATCCTTTGTCAGCTTCCAGATTTTGGGAAATACAGTAATTGCTGTGCTTAAAACATGGCAACGTGCCCGCTAAAAAGGGTACTTCAATAGATAAAATTCCATGGCAATATATACATGGTAAAAACCCATAAACAAATCTAATGCTCTGCTGTCGTCTCCATAGTGACCCCTTATCTCAGTTTGCGTATTTACATAACTTGTCATCATTTTGTTATAGGCAGACGGATAAATTTCCCCGCCCGGCGGCTATCGGGTGGTGACATACATTGTGTGCACGTCATCGGTGTGGGTGGACGACCGGCAGCCGCCCTGCCCCGAAGCCATGCGCCCATTGTGCGTCCAGTTGCGTTTGCTTACTGTAACACGCTCTCGGAGAGATCAGGCGAGGACGCGAGGCGGCGACTCACCTGAACCTGCTCACCTGCTGCGCCTGCCTCCCCTGTTTTTTCAGAGTTTAACCCACAGCTGAAACCTTGTATTCTAAAATCTTGGGGTCTTAAAAGCGATTATTTGAATATTGGAAGTATGGATAACCTGTCGTGGAGGGGGGGTAAGGTCCCGCCGACCCTAAGGAGGGCATTTCAAGACCGTCCTGGGACTTGAGGAGCACAGTTGAAGGTCAAGAGCCCATCATGTTGACCCTAAACAGAGAAAGTACCTGTTAGCATTAGCCAGTCAGATAGCCTCCAAGCTGAAAGCTAACTGTCGACCTTTTTTTGACTTATTTGGTCTGGTCCGTCCAGAAGAGGCACTGCTCTGGAGGTAACTGTGCTCTCCTACAGTTGATCCAAGTGGCAGAAGAATGAACCGGCCTCCTCCTCACTTGAGATGACGCTCACCGGATCCTTTGCTACCCAAGAGGAGTTACTGGCCGTAGGTTGTTCTCGCAGAACCCAATGAAGGTTGGTCCACTCCATGTCAGCTCATCGGACAAAGATGGAGTCCGTCGTGGACAAGCCGTTCTGATCCTGCGGCATCATCCGATGTCGCATCATCATTGGTAAACCAGCTAGTTATCGTAATTCTCGCCAGCTTAGATTCTCTGGATGAACGGTTTACCAATGGGAGGCTCATCCCGAATCACTTCCTGCAAACCGGACCCCCCAAAGTATGACATCACCCATAGCTATGTAACACAGCACTGGCGGTATCGTCCCTATCGTCCTTTGTTCGATCGCCGCCACGAAGAAACGCGTCAAAAGCTACGTACTACGCGCCGGTTCGATACTTAGAGCGGACTTTAAAACACCAGAATGAACGTTCGTCCACGCTGGTACAATCGGATATGAATAGAACAGAAACATCCCGGATCGTACCGTTGATTCGGTTCCTTTCAACATACACAGCCGCGCAACGCTTGTTTTGGTTACGGGAGCGCAACAATGGGGCCGAATCATTCTAAGAAGGGATAAAACTCAATTTATCCTCGTGGGGAAACGGCACTGTAAATATGAAAGAGTGTTTTGTTGAGTTGAAGTCATTTGCGTGCGCGCACACACACACACACACACACACACACACACACACACACACGCGTGCGCGTGTTGAGATGCCTGAACAAAAAGCAAGTTTGCAGGCTTTGTCATTGTAATGTGTCTCCCGTGTTGTCGGTTTCCCCACTTCACCGGTTGACTTCTGTTTATGCAGATGCACCTTCGCTCTCCCGGACGACTCTTTCGTTTCGTTCCCTATGTTAATTGCGCCTCCTTTGTCGTCATGCCGATAACCCCCCCCGCTTTGCACCCCACGTTAATCCAAGCTAGTTTCCTTCCATCGCCCTCCACCCGGTGACAGCGCGCGCAGGGATTATCAGCAAGGGTCGCTGTTACCGACGTCTAATCTACCCTCGGCTTTGAAAAGCGTCTGAAAAGAAGCTGCCAGACATCGGCGCTCTGCAGATGTGCGGCATTATGAACCGGCACAATGGCGTGCAGGGGCCCCCCCCCCACCCCCCGGCGGCGTGCCACTTGTCACGGGCTGGCGTTCTACCCGGGGTCGCAGTTCCTTCCCGTTGGCTCCTCCAGAGTGAGATATCAAACTTGAACGCTGTTTATCTGCGCTAACAATCCTCCGCTGATGGGATTGGGTGATGTAATAAGCGAACTGCGGCGCTGGCGCTGTCGCTGGCGACGCCAAAGGAGGCCTCTGATTGGCCGGCCTCGCTCGGAAAGGCCCGATTAATGACCGCAGATACACTTCGTGCAAGCCGTGGGTGTTTCCATGGTGGAAACTCAAAAAAAATCACAGGTCAAACTGAGGTTTGGGTTGTTTTGACGCGCTGATGCTCTAACTACTCGCCTTCGCAGAGCCGGCAGGATCATGCACATCTGGAGCCCATTTGTAGTCCAAAGAGCAACCGACCAATCCCCTTTAAGCAGGTGTCATGCAGAGAGCGATGGTAGGACGACCGTCGCTAGAACTAGCTGCTTTGTTTTTAATCGAACATCCCGGAACTTTAAAAATAGCGGTTGACCAAAACCCTTCCAACGATGTAAAACACCCGCAGGCCTCCACGTTTACCGTCTTTGTGGTGCATTCGTGACACGCTGGGAGAAAAGAAAATCACGCGTTCTCCGTGTTCCGTGGGTTCTCTGCAGGTTCCATATTCCAAAAAGTAGTTTTCATTGGCGACTCCATCGTTTTTTTATAAGTGATCCTTTGATTGACGGGTGACCAGCTGAGGTGAAGCTCCGCCCTTTGACCCCGATGACAGCTGTGATTGGCTACAGCCCCAACACCAACCTGCGTATAATGGTGTACAGTTGACATGTTGACGCTAACTTAAGTCCGTAAATAAGCCTTCACATTGTTAATCTTCTCTTTTTCACCAAAGATCGGTGAATATCTGAGTCGGAGCGAAGGCGTCCAGATCTGCGGGCTTCAAAAATAAAAGAGCCGTCCTACGCCCTGACTTCCTGTCGCAGTTTTTCGCCCCGTGAATAGACATCATCACCATTGCCGCGGCGACAAATGTTGATATGTGCACAGCATAGATGATATGTGCACTTAGCATAGACATATCTGTGGTCGGCTGAGGACCAGTACCAGTATTTTATTTTGGCAGGTTGGTGCTTGTGTACATTTTTGAGGTACTGCCATTTGACAAGACTGGCTTATTTTATCTGAGACACACACACCCTCATATATATATCTATGTATACACACACACACACACACATACACATATATGTATACATATATATATATATACATAAATATATATTTATATGTTGTACAGTATGTTAACAGTGGCCAGGTATGAGAGGAGGGATGGATTAACGGTGAATGGATGGACTGATGATTGATAGATAGATAGATAGATAGATAGATAGATAGATAGATAGATAGATAGATAGATAGATAGATAGATAGATAGATAGATAGATAGATAGATAGATAGATAGATAGATAGATAGATAGATAGATAGATAGATAGATAGATAGATAGATAGATAGATAGAAAATTGAATGAATGGAAGGATAGAGGAATAGGGGGACAGTGGGATGAATGGGACGGACCAACAATGGATAGATGGATGGATGACAGACAGACAGGTGGATGGATGAATGGATGGATAGATGGATGGCCAGATGGATGGATGGATGGATGGATGGATGGATGGATTGATGGATGGATGAATGGATGAATGGACAGCCACATGGATGGATGGATGGATGGATGGATGGATAGATGGATGGACGGACGGATGGATGGATGGACAGACAGACAGACAGGTGGATGTATGGATGGATGGATGGATGGATGGATGGATGGATGGATGGATGGATGGATGGATGGATGGATGGAAACACAGATGAATGTTTTCCACACAGGGCTGTCAGTCCTGCCATTCTGTGTGAGGTCATTATTAATTTACTTCATCTGGTTGGTTACATGTGGTTTGGTGAAACACACACACACACACACACAGACGCACACATCATTGCATACTTGCTATTTGTTAACAACGTAACCTGACCGGCATTTGAATTACATTTAATTTGTCACTGTGTTATAAATAGAAGGGGTGGATCGGGCAGTTACACAACATCCAGAGACTCAGAGGTTCTCAGGAGACGTCACCAACAAAGATGGCCTCTGGGAAACGTGGCGGTTACACAACCCCGGCGCCTGAATGACTGCGGAGGTGTCCGTTACGTGTCACGCCGTGCAGTCGCTTATGTAGATCATACATGTCAGCGTGTGAGATGGCTCTCTGTCGGCTGCGTGCACAGGTCGTGAGAGAAGCTAACTAGCTAACAGCGATCACATCTCGGCATCTTCTGCTATTAGCGTGTCCTTCTACCGCCGGAAGTTCACGTTCTGCATCCAGAAGACGTTCTTCGGGTTCAGAACAAATCTCCATCCTACTGCTGAGGTAAATAATTCAAGATAATAATAATTTAAAAGATGGCAGCATGACCACATCAAGAAGGTACCCAGCACAATCGCGATTGGCTCCAGCATCTCTTGCAACCTTGCTAGCAGGAGAACGAGTTCAGCTAATGAATGATTGAATCAAGCATGTCCAAATGGTGGATGTCATCGATGCGCTAGCTGGAAATCTCTAGCGCTAAATGAACGCTTTGTTAACAAACCACTGTTCGGAGGCGACACAAGAACCTCATGAGGGTCCAGGGTCCTGGAACTGCAGTCCTGGAGCTGCAGTTCAGGATCCCCTGCCCTCCGGTCCAGACCAGGTGGTCCTTCTGTGCTCTTGAATCCCACTCCTTTGTCATGAACAAAACTTTGGCACCAATCGGCGGAGCCTTGACCTGAAACGGTGACGTTTCCCGAACCGCGTAGAACTACGGCGGACTCACCAAGTCGTATTCAAAATGGGAAACGGACGGGAAACTGACCGTCCCCCAACCTCGAACCGCCGGCGGTACAGTAGCCTCATCCTCTATCGGTGCATCCAGGACGCGTGACGAGTGCGTCCGACCAATCCGCCAATCACTCGCCCGTGTTTTTGTCGAGCTCCTGAAACGCAGACAAAAAAAAAAAATCAAGCTTCCAGAAGGTGACTCATCCTGTTTGGCTGCAGCTGGATGAATACAATGTGTGTTTGTGTTTTTTCCCCTCTGCTCGGGAGTTCATATCGGACTGGGAGCCAGACGTTGTGAAACCTGGGAGTATCCCAGCTTCGGTAATCCAGTTTTTAGACGGGAGTGCGGAGAGATGAAGCTAACCCGAGGATGCGGATGATTCATAGCTGTTTGGAAACACTCAACAAACACTTTGTGTACAAGTCTTGCTCCGCTCAGCGGGAGGTCCTTGTTCTTTCCTCACCGTCCACTGCGAGACACTTATCGCCGTTTACGGCCCCTATCACAATAAAACCCCGAGGGGAGAGTGATTTTCGGAGCACATGCGCATCACGTGAACACCACGCCGGTAATTACCGGTTTATAGAAACAGGCCTGGAGCCCTTCCAGGGTGCAGTAGCGAGTCGTCATCGGTTCCTGCCTTTCGCCGGCGGCTCTGCCGATCTGATCCAAAAGTTCGGGTTCAACCCGCGAGAACAAATAAAAGGTCAAATTCGGTCTTGCTGTTTCACGCGCTAATCCGACCGACGCTAATCCAGCTGTCAGTTGGGCGTTTTCAGGAAAAGTTTCATTGTTTTGTCCAACCTGTCGCCCCCCTACAGGTTGGGGGTGAAAACCTGCTTCTCCATGACAAATTATCCGGTTGTGGTAGTGAGGGGAAAAGCTGTCACTACTTCCTGTTTCACGGTGGGGTTGTCGTTAGCCGTCTTGCTAGCGCTACAATTCTCCTCTGAGATTTAAATGTGTAAAAAAAAAAAAAAAAAAAAAAAACATCTGCGCCCTCTCTTCAGTCACATGACCCGTCATCATCAGGAAAAGTCTGCTTTTTTTTGCTGATTTTTTTCACCTGCATGGTGGCCAGCGACCACACGTTGGTTTTCCATGAAAAATAAAAGTTGCTTAATAAGAACGTGTAAGGAAATCAGTCTCGGGGGGGGGGGGGGGGTTGGTTTGGTTGGAGCAAAACGCTTAACGCAGCCCGAGGTGACCCGACGGGGGGGAAGGGAGGGGAGTTTTCGCCTCAAGCAGGGGCCGTCGGACTGCGGCGGTAATAACACGTTATTTTCAATAAACCGGCCGAACTTTGTACTCCAAGGCCGCGCGGCCTGATTCATTTACTAGAAGCCATTAATGCCATTAATCATCTAGGATCGATAACGCTGACACATGCAGATCCTACCCCCCCCCCCACACACACACACACACACACACCCTACATACATGAAACCGTCGTGCTTTGTCGGAAACCAGAAAAATAAAAAAAGGGCTGCGTAATAACACATGTATTACGCATGAATAGTGAATATTATGAAAAACTTGGTCTGAATTTTTTTTTTTTTCTGAATTATTACAACTATTAATCAATACCAACTTCCCGGTAAGCTTATCAACACCGGTAGCCGTGTGTGTGTGTGTGTGTGTGACTGTTATAAGAGTGGTTAACGACGGGCAGCCTTTGGCCCTGCAAGTGTCCTATCAGCACTAACAAAAGAGCAGATAACCCACCGCTCGGGCCAACACAGTGGCGGTAAGAGGAAGGATTGCTCAATCAGATAACAACCCGCTATCTCCATCTGATGGCTTTACTGCCGTGTAATCCGGGGACAGTTTGTTTTAGGGTTTTAGGTAATCAAATTCCCTGCAGTGGGATGGGAGGGGGCGCGTTATTTCATATAAATATAACATTTGTAGGTCTTATGAGAGCTCCCACGGGTGTCGATGCGAGCCTGCCGGCGGCCAGCGGAGCGCCGGGGATGCTCCGATCCCGGCTGAGGAACATTATGTAAGATGATTGAAGCGTCGGTTCACACACACACACACACACACTCTTTCTATACCCTCAGATAAGGAAGTTGCATTAGCATAGTTTATGTAACAGGTCAGCTCTGTTCTTACTGTGGTGTGAAGTGGGTCATGTCTTCTGGCAAGATTCTGAGCCCGCTGCCGCCGCCACCATAAAATACAAACGGGTGAGAGGTGACACGAAAGCGCCGCCGGATCGGGTTGCGCGCCACCATGAAGTGTCAAGTCCTGCATAATAGTGTGTTATGAAACAGTTATTACAAGCAATGCTTCTGGGATGTCTTACAGCGACAGCGGGGACACCATATTTTCTCACACTCTCCAACAAGGAACCTCATGTTCCCAAAAGTGTGTGTGTGTGTGTGTGTGTGTGTGTGTGTGTGTGTGTGTGGTGTCCACCCACTCAACTGCGTGAGTTTTTTTTTTTTACTTTGTCTATTTAAATTATTTTCATGTGTGCCTCTTGCAGGGTAGTTCCTAAAAAATGTGATAATGCTTGCACAATGAGAATAAAAACTTCTGATTCTTAAGGTGGCCCATGTGGCCTGATGGTTTCTCCAGATGATTTAAAATTCTGGTTTAATCATTTCCAGTGACAGCTTTCGCTCGCTGAAAAGGCCACATTCGATTGGACGTTAAACTGGAAGAACATCCTTCTGGCTGCTAGGAGCACTGGCGGCTAACTGAAAGCTAGCCCTAAATGTTAGCCGCTGGCGCTCCTTTGGTTGAGTCCCACTATGGTGTCAGACCCAATGGCAATGGGTTAACTGGGTTAACTAGTCGTGTTATCAGCTGGCTGAGTACCAGCAGGAGCTGAACCCAGCTTGCAAACAGTAATGCCTGTTTCTTATCAATAACAAACCGATATGGACTTATCAAACCCTCTGCGGGGGGAGGACGGGTCGCCACACCCTGCAGGAGGCACCATGTAAGAGGTACCATAGATGAGGTACCATGAAGGAGGCAACATGAAGGAGGCACCACCAAGGAGGTGCTGTCAAGGAGGTACCATAAAGGAGGTACCATGAAGGAGACACCATGAAGGAGGGACTGCCAAGGAGATACCTTTCAGGAGACACCTCACAGGAGGCACCATGCTGGAGGCAGCACCAAAGAGGTCCGACCAAAGAGGCAACATGAAGGAGACACCATGAAGGAGACACTATGAAGGAGGTACCTGTGGGAGGCACAAACAAAGAGGCACCCTAAAGGAGAAACCTTGCTAGAGGGGCTGAATAGGCACCACGAAGGGGGGTACCACCAAGGAGGCCACATGAAGGAGAAACCATGAAGGAGGCACTGCCAAGGAGGCCCCACCAAGGAGGCCACATGAAGGAGACACAATGAAGGAGGCATCAAGAAGAAGACACCATGTAGGAGCCATCAAGAAGGAGGCACCATGAAGAAGGCATCATGAAGGAGGCACCGTGAAGGCGATACCTTGCAAGAGTTGCTGAATAGGCACCATGAAGGACGGGTACCACCAAGGAGGCCACATGAAGGAGAAACCATGAAGGAGGTACTGCCAAGGAGGTCTCACCAAAGAGGCCACATCAAGGAGACACCATGAGGAAGGCACCGCAAAGGAGGCACTGGCAAGGAGGCACCATCAAGGGGGCTCCTTGCAGGTGGCTCGTCAAGAAGGTACCTTGCAGGAGGTACCACCAAGGAGACACCATGAAGGAGGCACCACCAACCACCAACTTCCTGCACCTGCAGTGGTGCTCCTGTCGTCTTCCCGTGTCCCTCTTGTGTTTCTCCCATGTTCCTCCTATGTTGCTCCTGTTGTCCAGCTGGAGTCCTCTCTTGGTCCTCATGCATTCCTTATGTGTTTCTATTTTGCTCCTCCCGTGTTCCTCCTGGGTTCCTCCTCTGTTCTAATTGTTTCTATTGTGGTCCTCCCTTATTCTCCATGTGGTCTTCGTGAGTTCCTCCTCTGCTCTTCCTGCATTCCCCCTTCTTTTTTTTTCCAGCGGTAGCCACACATCGTGGACCGATGTGCCAAACGGATGGCCCGGGGCAAGGAACACCAAGAAACCATCAAGTTTGGTGGTTTGAGCCCAAGCGGCAGCTCAGGGTCGGGGCACGGGGGGAGCCATTGGTTTGGTTTACATTGAAATTAAGGAGGAGAAACAAGAAACTGCTGTTTACATTTTAGGTGGAACGTTCTCCGTGTTTCCACCCACACCCGGGGAGTTCTTGAGAAATGCGAAACAGGAGCTTTGCCCTCGCCTCCCGTTCACCGCTCGGAAAAACGCAGCCATTTTTCATTTGCCCACAAGGTCATGGCGACCTTCGCATGTAAGGAAAGTCTTTAGAAAAGAGGTCCCCAACCCCCGGTCCCCGGACCAATACCGGTCCGTGGATCATTTGGTGCCAGTCCGCAAAGAAAATCTTTCTTGGTACAAATTATAGTTCTTTCATCAGACCTTCCGCATCTTATTTAAAAGAAACACTGTTTCTGCCTTTGCCTTACTGCTGCACCATTTCTCACATCACCTACCATAAGCTAGCCCTTGCAAAAAATGAACCAGAAACAAAAGTCGCCAGAGAGCTTTTTTGGGGAGGAAACAGGAAATCAAGAAGACCGCAGAAGCATCACAGACAACAAGCACAAAAAAGCTGCATTTAGAAGAAAATATCAAGATTCCTATTTATGTTACAGGTTCATCGCAACAGCTACTACGTCCGCTTTGCATTATTTGCGGTGAACGGCTTGCTAAAGAAGATATGAAACCCTCGACACTGCTTCGCCACATTCAGACAAAACACCCTGCGCGAAAAAACAAGACAAATTATTGTAATAGTCGAATATAAAGTGGGATTGTTGTATTCATGTGAACACGAGTAGAAAGCAAAGTACTCTGATGCTCCACGACTGTAGTGTGCAGAAGCAGCCAGTCCATAATTCAGGTAACTGAACATGTTGCTGAAACAAAAAGTACCCAATGCTGATCACTTTTGGGGTACTGGAAAGTACAAGTATGACAAGTAATAGTCCAAGAGTATAGGTACTTTAAAAAATTGCTACAGGGGGGGCATCAAAAACACTGGATACCCCCCCCCCCCCCATTAGTCGTCATGGTATATTCCAATAGGATTAACCCTCAGGGGGTGTCGTTATGTAACCGCTCAGCCAACCAATAAAAAGGCACCCTGTCTCCGCCCCAGGAAATTGGACACCTCATCATGTAACCGACCAAGAGAGGCAAGTGGACAAATGTAACGCGCTTCCTGTTGGTGTTAAACCGCCCCGGGGACCTGCAGCAAAGCAGGGCGGCGGAAATCTGAGCAGTTCGGAGGGTGGATGTGTGTCGGGGGGGCAGGTTGCTGTGGAAACCGGGGGGCTGCAGACTCAGGACCAATGACCTGCGCTGAGGTTCATGGCTGGTGAGGCAGGAAAACAGTGTGCCTCACTTAGTTTCTCTTTGTAGCCGTTTTATGATCTCACAGAACAAGAAACTAGTCATACACATACAATTGTTGTAAAAAAAAACACTGTACATTCGAAATGTAGTTCCTCCAGCAAAAGTGTTTAAACATTTTAATCACAATATACAGAGAGAGCGATACGGTCTTAGTGCAGAGCATGCCAGCAGTCAGCCGTCATTGCGCAATCTACGTCGAGGCTCAACAGTCCGTGGCCTCACCGCACATCTCTTCTCAGTAAATGGGAAAATCATTTTTGAATAAACAATCTAATAACAATAACAATATAAAACTGGTTAAGTTAAATGAAAAATACCTTTTTAGTGCAAACCACTGATAAATTTAACCATGATATTCTTTTTTTCATTTACAATTTTTTGGCAAGTGAGGCACAGCTTCTCCTGCCTCCCCTGACTGCATGTCACTCCCAGCGTCCTGGGAGTGGGGTCCTCGGACTGTAGGCACATGGCTGGATAAAGCTAAGCAAAAGACAGATTGACAGTGGTCCCTTATAATACGAATTTAATCTGTTCCAGAAGTGGGCTCGCAGACCCAAACGGAACGTGAGGGTCTGGTGTGAACGTCTAGCAGGGTCCCGACAGGTACCAGTAGGCCAAGCAGCATAAGGCTTCGGTGGTCGCCGAGGCAAAAACTCAGGCATGGGAAGAGTTCGGGGGAACCATGGAGGACGACTTCCGTTGGTTGCGAGGAGATTCTGGTCCACCATCCGGTGGCTCAGGAGGAGTAAGCAGTGCTCCGTCAACACTGTGTACAGTGGGAGCGGGGCAATACTGACCTCAACCTGAGACATTGGTGATCGGTAGCATGAATACTTCCGAGACCTCCTCGACCCCGTTGAAATGCCTTCCACTGAAGAAGCAGAGCCAGAGGACTCTGGAGCGGACACGCTTATTTCCAGGGCTGAAGTTGCTGAAGTAGTCGAAAAGCTCTTTAGTAGCAGGACCCCAGGGTTGGATGAGGTCCACCCGGGGTTCCTCAAGGCTCTGGATGCTGTAGGGCTGTCCTGCTCTGCTGGATTGCGTGGAT
>NC_141284.1:3768731-3856231 GCF_037954325.1 Fistularia commersonii
TAGTCTTGTCCTGCATGGACTCAATCCTCCCACATGGCCTGGCTGGCACTCAAAGCCTGAGCATCTTGACCACGCACCAAATCTGAGTGCTATCAGAGTGTGTGTGTGTGTGTGTGAATTAAAATGCGAGAACCACACTGACACCCACACAGACAAACACACACACCTGAATACATGTGTTGATGACACCGCTGCCTTGGCAACCAGCAAAATCAGCCTGAACCAACTCAGAGATGCCAACCAAATCATCCCATGCCACCCGCTTGCGCACACACACACACACACACACACACACACACACACACACACACAGACTCCGCATCTTCAACAAACACACCTGGAACACTCCCGCCGCGGGATTTCGTCGCATCCCCGGGTCAAGTCCGCCGAGCTGCAAAACACCGTCCCCCCCCTTCATCCACTCCTATGTTTTCTTTTTTTGTTGTTGTTAATCTCCCGCCCTCGACGACGAAGCAGCCTGAAAAGCTAGAGGGGAGACGTCTAAGAACACGGTTTCGGCGACGGGGTGACAATAGAGCCGGGAGGGTGGAGGAGGTGGCGGAGGGTGGGGGTTCAAAGAACTTGAGCGGAGGAATAACACGAGGACAATAGTTGGCGGTGAAAGAGTGACGATCGCTCCAACATGCTAAATCTCTGCCTTTGTGCCCCACAGCTTTGATCCCGAAGTTCCAGCGACCCGTTTCCCCCGCTCTTATTCCAGATACATTAAGACTTCCCTTTATGTCCCGACTTCAGAAACAGCCGCAGGTATTTGCTCAAAGATTAGTTTACTTAAAAAAAAAAAAAGAAAGAAAGAAAGGTCCCGAAATCAGAAGGGAAAAGCTTCCATTGACGGAGATGAGAGTTAATCTGTGTACTCATTTCGACTACCCTCCTATGTTTGTGTGTGTGTGTGTGTGTGTGTGCGTGCACGTGAGGAGCACGCATGCGCTCCTGCTAGATAAATATGCGTCGAGCTCCGAAGGAACAAGCGTACAGGAGCGTAAACTTTTTTTTTTTTTTTTGCTGCACTGTTTACTGAGACCTGCAGATTTCAACCAAACAAGCTCAGAGGAGTTGACGCAGATCTGCCAGGCATGTGTGTGTGTGTGTGTGCGCGTGCACGTGTGCTTTTAAGGGCACGCATCCAAGGTCTAGTTCGGGTGATTTGTGTGTTTAAACGCCGCCTATCGCTGGTTTCGCTCATCCGGGGTTCAGCCGGGTCGGCGCGGCTCCCCGAGGACGCCCCGCCTCGCAGGCTGAGGACCGAGGAGGCTGCCGACCTTTGACCTTGACCCGTGTCCCAACTCCGACCCCGACGGATGACTGACTGCGGCTCGACGGGCGCCTGTTAGCCGCTGTCGTCGCGTCGATTATTCAGCGCGGGAGAAAAGCAGCGCTGAAGTACAGTGGTTCCTTGAGATACGAATTTAATTCGTTGCAGAAGTGGGTTCATAGGTTGATTTATGAATTTTTTTGTCTCTTAAATGAATTTTCCCCATTTAAAATAACAGAAAACAAATTCATTCGTTCCACCATTAACTTATCATGAGTATTAAATTAAATTTAACTTAATGTTATAATAAACTTAGAATGATTATAAAATTAAAATTAAAAAATTACAAAAAAATGACCCCTTTTGGCTTTTACCTTCAGGAGTCAACACAGCGAATCAACCTCTTCCCTCTAACCATAAATCTTCTCCTAGGTCTTCCTCCAGATCAGGGGTCCCCAAACTTTTTCCAGCGAGGGCCAAATAACTTTTCCCTTCTCTGACGATGGGCCAGGCCAGTTTGTAACAAAAAGTGTGACGATCGCAGAAGTGTCTAAACATCAACATTCATTGTTTTCCAGAAAGCCACATGTAACCAAAAATTAACCTTTTCTGGAATGTTGACAAGAAAAAAAAATCAGAAAATAAATAATAACATTATTAATGAAATAAGTAACATCCTCTATGAAATAAATAATAACAAAATAACCCTTTTCAAGTGTTTCACAGAAAAAAAAGACCAAGGAATATGAACTTTCACAACTGTTTGCAGCTCTCGATTATAAAATTCTATGTGAAAACCAGAAAGCAAGCAGGCTATGAAAGCCAACTGATACCAGCACCTGACAACACAACACATTTCACTACCAGTGTGGTTCTAGAACGGAATTTATCCCAGTAGATTTCATTATGATTATATTTGTGTTATTATTTGCATTATGATTATAAAATCATAAAGCATCTCTGGTATTGTTTGGGCCTCCAATTCCAGCATGCATCTACCAATATATTCACTCTCCAATGAAATGACTGCGAAATTTGTGTGGGACCCACACAACCCTTTCGAAATTTAAAATGAATTAACACGGCATACAACGAAATTTTATTTTTTTGCTTTTATGCTACGAATAAACAAATAAGTGTTGCTTTTTTTTTTTTTTAATCAATGAACAACTGCAGAGAAAATAAAATTATATTTCAAACATTTTGAACTCCTAAAAAAACGCATTGGGTGGAAGGTTACTTTTAAGCTAAATATTACTGTATTTGAGTCCTTCTTGTATTTATTAAAAATAAATTAATTTAAAAAAAAAATTTAAATTAGCAACCAAAAATGGCGTCCTCTCTCGCCGTGCTGTCATTCTTCTACTGCCGCGTGCCGTTGCTTATTAAGAGCGTCAAAATATTCTAACACGTTTTATTTAGATGTTACAAGATGGCCGTAAGCTTCAATTTGAAAAATCCATTTCAATGAAATACTCGTTAATTATTTTCAAAAGCCACAGGGAGCCCCATAAGAGGGATAAAAGAGCCGAATGTTGACAAAAAAAAAGCTGATTTCAACTTTGCAAACCCAAGCACAGCAGTTTCAGCGTCAGTTTCTTCACCCGACTCGCGGCTACAAGCTCCGACTTCAACCTGGTTCATCTTCCGAAGCTCTTTTGCGTGGTTGAGGTCCGTCGGTTGTGTCAGAACCGATACCGGCTTCTCCTTTGCGTCTGGAGAATGCATTTTTAAAAAAAAAATGATGGAAAAGTGACGGAAATTATGGAAAATAATCAACAACCTGCTCCAACCACGTCTGGATTTGAGATATTCCAAACGGGGTCAATGGTTTAAGGAAAGTGGCAACATTATGTGCAAAATGGTCCCAGGAAATGGGCTCCGGTGCAGGGGCCGGGTCCCGGGTCCCGGGTCCCGGGTCCTGGGACCCTGGTCCCGAAACCGCTGCTCTAATTATGCGTCTCTCTGACCCAGGAAACATGCTACCACAGGACAAAACAGCCACCGCTCCCCATTCCCTGAGGCCGCCGCTTTATCAGATATGAAATAACGCCGAATGGACGGCGTGACGGCGCCAGCCGCCGTGACCTTCGACTTCGAGCGTGCCCGCGCAGAACCGCGAGCTGAGAAGCGAGCAACTTCCAAATCGGCTGTTTTCTGAATGGAGTCCGGCATTAAACGTCCGACATTTGAGTTTCTATCAAAAACAAACAAAAAAATGACCAGGATCGCTTGTTAAGGTTCTTGAAATATCATGAATCCGTTCATTCATTCATCATTTTCTCTCTGTAAATTTGAGATCTAATCTCCTTCCTGAGGTCAGAGGTCACCAGTGACCCGAGGACTTTCCTCTCAGTGGTTCCAGCTCGCTCAAGCTGCTGCATACGGACTTCCTGTTTATCATTTGTTTCTATTGACCTCTATTGAAATCACTTTAAAGCTACTTGTTTCGTAAAACTGATACAGACTCTGTGTGTGTATGTATGTGTGTGTGTGTGTGTGTGCGCACGTGCGTGTGCAGGCACAAGATGAAAAAAAAAAAGGAAAATGATTGTGTTTTAAACAATAATTTCCAGTGGATGTTCATCTTTTCTGAAGATACGTATTTATAAATATATAGAAATTATGGAATTTAGATCATTTAATATGATTGTTTCAGTGTGTTTAGTCTTTGGGAATTCATTTTAAGCTCAGGGTTCGAGTTTATTCAGAAATGTTTATCAATTGATTGATTGATTTGCGATCACTCAATTGCGTCTGCAGACGCTTTTCCTTTAAACACGGTCTTAAATCAGGAATCCTTCCAGGGCTTAAAAAAAAAAAAACATTCCTCATTTAACGTTCCGAGGAGGAATCCTCCAATATTGACACACACACACACACACACGTCTGACATTTAAACATAAACACACACACACACAAACCTAACCACCGACGCATGAACTCATTTTGCTCAGCAGGCAAAAAAGATTGATTTGAAAAAGCAAAGATGGCAAACATGTCTTTATACAAGCAGATGACTTGATCGATGTGTGTGTGTGTGTGTGTGTGTGTGTGTGTGTGTGTGTGCGTGCATTCACCTGTGATCATTAACCCTTCATTTTCCCGCCGTCGGCCCGTTGGAGGGAATGCGTGGCGTTGGGCGACGTCTCGGACGATCTCAGACTGAGTAAATACAGACGGCCAGCTGGGATGGGCGGACGGGGTTGAAGAAATACCATGAATCAGTACCTGAAAATCAACAAAAAAAAATCTTAAAAATCCCATAAATAAAAAGATAAACTAAAAAAGAAAAAAAAAAAAAAAATTTAAAGAAAAAAGGCAGTGAAAAGACAAAAATAAAATATCTGGTCCTTCAGCCTTGCGGTGGACAAGATAAATAAAGTGAAACTTGATTGTGTAGTAAAAGTGATTTCTCTAAAAATTAGAGAGAATTGAAAATTAACAATACCTTGCAGTTCCGAGGCGCTTTACCAAGGACACCTCGACATGCTGGCCGAAGGAGCCGGCCGAGCTGAGGGACGCCTCGCTCTGCAAACCAAGCCTAAAGTTGCTGCTCCTTCAGTAAAAATTAGATTAAATTAGACTAGATTAGGTTAGATAAGCTGTTCTGAAGCACCAAGTGCATGAAAATCTTGAATAGTCACCCACAAAACAACATTATAAATCAGGTAATCACTGAAAAAAACTGATATTTATGTGAAAACCAGATAGTGGGAAAAAAAAATGGTCAAGAACGAGATAACAAAAAATATGGGATTAGAAAACCAGAACCACAACTTGGAAGAAATCGGTAAATAAACAACCAAACTTTGGTTGTGGAACAAAAGTAGCCTCTAACTGGCTGCTGGCCGAGTTTCTTCTAAGTAAACAAGGTGTTTTGTGTCTTCCAGCGCACGTCGGTCCGTTCCATCCTGAAGAAAAACGAGGTGTTAAAGGGCGATGACGTTCTTGAATACGAAGCAGTCGTCAGCATAGAGACGGAGAAAACCTACCAACAGAGATGGATTTCTTTTTTTAAATCAGCCAATGACTGACCTGAATGTGTTGGGCCTCCTCCTCCTCCGTGTCGGACTTCTGCTCCGACATCCGTCGATCGACGTCGTGGCCAGAACGAGTCCCCGCGGGCGGCGGAGTCGGCTCAGGGTCAGGTTCAACCGTTCCGTCACAATCGGCCCGACGGGAACATGAACATCGGCCTGCGGCTCGACCTCCGGCCTCGAACCGGCCGACCCCGCTTGACCCCGCTTGACCCCGCTTGACCCCGCTGATGGGCTTGTTTGCTCAGCGATGCCTGCGTCTGTGCAGGGGGAGGGGTCAGAGGTCAAAGGGGGAAGAGGAAAGCGATATTTATGGATGTCCGGCTGTAGTTGGAAAAGAAAGGAGAGAAATTAGAAGAAAATAAATAAATTGGTCGAGTTAAGCCCCTCCACCCGAGCCATTTAAAATAAATTTCAATCAGCCGATAAATAAATAAATCAAAATTAATATAACACATGAATAAATAAAGATAAATAAACAAAGATATACATGCACAGAAAGTTATTTGATTGGGATTATATTAGTATGAATATACATGTGTGTGTGCATGTGTAAAAGCATACTGTATGCATACATATATTACATTATATTATATTATTCATAAAACGTTACAGCAATTATTTACTTATGAATGTAAAAGACATTTAAATAAACAATAAAATGAATCATGATAATAAAGCAAAAAAATGATATCCCCAACTCGCCCTGGAAACCACATACGTGTGTGTGTGTGTGTGTGTGTGTGTGTGTGTGTGTGTGTGTGTGTGTGTGTTGTGGCCGTTTCCATGGTCTCTCTGTGTGAGGGGTCCTCATGCTCAGCCTGGGTTCTCTGCAGATTCTCCGTTTTCCTCCAACCAGAAACAGTCAGGAGGTCCACTTCAGTTTCTAAACTGTCCATTGGTGTGAAGGACAGAATGACAGAATGACATCTCTATATGCAGGCCTGTGATTGGCAGGTGACTTAACTCCGCCTCCTCCATCTCCCAATGTGAAAAACTCACAGCAACATATTTTAAACTTCCTAAAACATAAGAGGGGAATTGAAGCCTGTTTTCAGTGTGCGCGTGTGTGTGTGTGTGTGTGTGTGTGTTTGCCGGACAGGCCTGTGTTCAAAGTGCAAGCGGGAAGATAAGAGGCCTGTCTGAGCGGCAATCCCATCGGCGCCCAATCCCGTAGTTTCCTGTGACGTGACGGTGACGGCGGCGAACCGAGTGGAGGTCTCTGCCGGATTGGGGGTCCCGGCGAGGTCAGATCAAGGGGTCGGGGTCGGGGTCGGGGTCAGGGTCGGGGTCGGGGTCGGGGGCTCACCCTCGATGGCCTGTTGTTATTTTCGAAGTGAAGGTTGTTATCACAGCTTGCCTCCCCCCCCTTCCCTCGCTTCGCAGACCCCCGCTGAGGTTCTCATGCTAGAAACTGCATGTCTGCGCGAGCACGGGCGCACACGCACGGGCCTGGTGCACGCACACACACACATGCAAACGCACACACACTTCTCCAATAAAAGAAGCGGGTTGTGTGTGAGAGGCTCATGGCGTGCGACTCACCTGCTACCAACTCAGCTCTGCTTACATGTTACTTATCTTATCTTCCGATCAGGTCGGTGGACAACAACACACACACACACACACACACACAGACTCATCCATCCATGCTCACACGCACACACACACACACTTACATTGTGGAATGTGCCAAAGTAACCAGTATTCTTGCAGGTGTCCCCCTGTCAACCAGATCAGAATCTGATCATCTTCTCTTTGAGGCCATGCTTATGCGCGTGCACGCCCGTGCACAGAGACCCACACACAAGGATGCACAAACATACTCACAAATAACACACACTCACATATGATCCCAAGGGTTGAGTAAAAAACATAAACTCCCAGTGATGTGAAAGTATCCTCTTATAGAAAAAGTAATGTTGTGAGTCGGTGTAACTTATTACTAAAGTGTCTGGCCGCACCTGGAAGCTTGAGGCGAATCTGATTTGATTCTCAAATCAGATCATTTTTACGTCCGCGCTGTTATTTGCAAATGATCCGGCCGACTTAATTTGTCCAGATAATCGCGCAGCTCATCTGCTACGGTTGCTACGGCAACATAACAGGCGTCAGAAACCAAACATTAGCGCTCCCAAACATGCTGGCACGGGAGGCGGAACGCCATCATCTCGACCGCCATGTTTGTCCATGCGCCACTGGGGTAGTTGGTTCATGTAGCTTAGCCACATAGCATCCTTAGCTGCTAAGAGTTTCGCTGATTTAACAGTTAGCTGCTTTGAGGTGCGGCTAATCCTACTCAGTCACGTTATCACATGAACAGATGTGTTTTTTTTTTCTAACTTAGCTTAGCAGCATGATATCAGTGTTAGCTGCGATGATGTTTTGACCAACCTTAGCCCTCGTGCGATCTTAACATTGTGTTTGCTCCCCTTGTCATACGGGTCAAAAATGACCCATAAGACAATCTTTGTACCCTAGTGGTGCACAGCCCACATGGAAACATAAACAAAAAAGAAGTATCACTTTTTCTAATTATGGGGTCTCTTTAGGAAAAGTCATAAAATTTCAAGTTAGAAAAAAATAGGTTGAGGCGTTTTTTCTACAGCTAAACATGGTAGTGGGTCACTTTTGACCCACAAGACAACACAAGGGTTAGCTTAGCAACTTAGCTGCTATGATATTTTTCTGCATCATAACCTGAGGCAGTACTTATGTACTTTATGTTTCTTTGCTACTTTGTAGCAATGGCTAAGTGCGTTAGCTTACCTGTTTCAAGCTGTATGCGTTAGCGGTCGATGATGACTGATTTAAAGTGCTACCCGTTGCTGCATGGCCCAAAAAAAAGGACTACTAATTTGTTGACTAAGCACAACTAATAAAAAACACACACAGAAAAATAAAACAAAGCAGCGTAGCAGGTGAGTCACCTCGCTGTGCGTCAGCCTGCAGCTCCCAGCGGATCAGAGATTCCAAGACGCAGGACGGAACATCTGCATTCCAGGCCGAGCCTTCCTACGTCAGGAGGAGCCGCCGCCGCCAGAGTCTCTGCACCAGCTGACTGGAAGAGTATCTGCAAAAGAAAAAAAAAAAGACGAAAGATCCAGTCGATGTGACTACAAATTAGCCTGGTAGCATATCCATATACTGACACAAGTTCTGATACATTTTTCCTTGATCTTACATGTTTATTTAATAATGCCGCGGGATTGATAAAAGGAAACAGGGGCGCACGTTCGACTCTTTGCTATGAAGCCGGGTGTTTTTTCCTGGCAAGGAACGTCTTGTTTGTCCCCAGAGAGCTGCTACTGAGCAGGAGGTTCAGATGTCTGGCCTCCTCATCCAACTCAGCATGGCTCAGTGGAAAGATATCATTTTTTGGGCCGTTTTAATTTTCTTGCAACATGCTTTTAATAGGATTTGTTGTCAAAGTGGAGGAAATGGTGTGTGTGTGTGTGTGTGTGTGTGTGGGCGGGGTCTACTTGTCCTTGTCTTACTCACCCACCCTCCCCATCTCGGTGGTTTATAATCTGAAGTCACCTTTGGATTATCAGGCCCCGATCACATCGTACTGTAACAATATAGCACAGCATCGTCTGCATAACGGCTAATTTTTGGATACTATTTTGTAGTGATAATAGTGCAGCACGAGTGCACAGGGTCATTTTCACCTCGGGAGTTTTACTTGTGATGGAGCAGTTTTGAGATGATCATAGGTCCTCATTTATTGAAGTAAAGAGATCTGAGTACTTTGACCACCACAGTACACATTTCAGAGTCAGCAGTATTTAATCAGGCGTCAGCCGGATAAGATGCCGATTCCCGGTCAGTTTATCTTGTTAGCACCGGATTCAACCCATCTGTCGGTTAACTGGCTAATGTTTTTAAGTCTTTCTGCAAGAGAGATATCTCGGGTTCCACCTGCGGCATGAATATTTCATAGGCTACACCTTTTAACCAAAAAGCTCTGGGACATTTTGCCTCCAGGGGCGGTTTAGCGCAAATACCTGCGGGATTAGCGCACCCTTTGCTATCGCCGGTGTGAAAAGCGGCGGTGCAGCTATGCCGGGTATGCTCCCGCACTTCATCGTGAGGATCAGCCACGTGCGATGATCGGCACCTGGGAACACCTTCAGGTGAGCTTAGAGAGCACGTCAGTCACCGCGCTCGTTAGCATTTACGGGGCCCGCTATGCATTTACACCTGAACGCCGGTTCCCAGCCCAGCCCTATATAAACATGCAACCGCACATTCGCAGCGTGTGTGTGCGCGCGTTTGTGCGCGCGTACAGACGCACAATCTCATACGCCTGGATAATCTTGAATGTTTATACAGAACAACTCTTGCACAGGTTGATAAGGCTTATCTGATTCGAGAGTACAGCTCATTAAACCGTGTGTGAGACGTTCTCACACACCTGAGTGCGTCAGGTATGTGCGTCTTTGTGTTACAGAAATGACTCTCACACAAACAGTATTCATCGCATGTTGTTGTTTTGTACGAGGTCTTTTTTATTCGCGACGCATTCCTGCGCCCGGTTCTCGTCCCACGCAAGATTCCACTCACCCGTACATCCAGCAAATGTGCTTTTAGGAAAAAGAAGTAAACAAAATTCAATTCACTCGTGAGGAAATTATCGGTTCCTATTGGCATTACCATATTTTATGACTTTTTTTTTTTGGTATAGATTTTTTTTCATCGTTTTGCGTTTAATTATCAAGATTTGTTGATGTAAAAATTGCAAAAGCAAGAAATTTACGGAAAACTGGCCGTAAATCAAACCCAAAAAAAATCTCAGTTTTGATATCCTGTAGATCCAAAGTGGTTCCAGTGCCTTGAATTTGAAATCCCAGCTGCAGTTCAAAAGGTGGAAACACAAAAAGCAGACAATAAAGGCTGAAATGAACCGAAAATCTGTTTTTCTGTTTGCTCTGAAGCGTTGCGACGCCTCAGGGTTTTTTTTTTGACGTGTTCTTTGCAAAGCCTCGGCCGGAACGTCAGCCCCTTTAAAAAGGACCATCTGATAGGCAGTTCCTAGTAGCGCTGCCGTGCTACGACCCCCCCTCCCCCCCAATAAACAAACCTACACGCACACACACACACACACGCTCTCCGTGACGTCAGGCGCCTGGCTGAGCGTGCCACCGCCGCTAGTTGAGTAAGGAGACCCGCATACGCTGGCACGGAATTGTCGGCGTGCGTGATAATGTTACAGCAGAAGCAGCGGCGCGGCGATGAGGGGCCGATAGGCAGCAGGCGGAGCAGCTCGACCCGGCCTCTTGGAGCAGGTGAGAGGAGGAGGCGGCTGATAAGGAAGTTTCCTGAAGCACGAGATGCCGATGATAAAGAATCGCCTGATGCATCCCTTTATATTTAGAACGCTGCAACCAATCCCAACTGTCAGTTGAGTGGAAGTGGCGGGCGAAGGACTAAGATCCATGACTTCCAGTGGATGTACCGTGGTCAAAAAGACAAGTATAAATCCTGAAGTGGTTAACTTGTAGTTAATTTGTTTCAGCAGCAAAAACAACATGTAAAAGTAAAATGACTCCACTATGCAGATGATGCTGTGATTTATATATATAATATCGAGTAATAAATGCGAGTTGAGCCGGGGTGTAAGTGTCCACTTTTAGGGACTCACCTGCAAATTGGAGGGGAAAAAGGGGTCAAGAAATAAGGGATAGAGATCAATATCATATGATAAATGGTGTCAAAGTTAAATTGTCAAATAGGAATTAAAAAGAAAATCACTGGGGAAAAAAAACTGCGTCGTGATGATGTGACCTGAAAAATAAGAAATTAAATAATACTGGATTTAAATTGTACGTAAGAGCTGATGGAATCCCTTCAACGTGGAATAGCAGATAGCTAGCAGGGGGTTTCCCGTAAGAAGGAAGGATTGGACGAATTTCAAATGACTAAAAAGGCCATTTTTGACCTTCTGTGATTATCTTTTTTGAAATCAGATAAAAAGAAATCAAGGTTTTATCTGATCACAGCTGTGTTCTTTTCCTCTGATTCCGTCTCCAGAAGCAAAGGATTCCTTAGATGCTGAAATTCCTGGGTCGGCACTCGCTGATAAAGAGTCAAAATGCATTACTTATGCAGCGTTGCAGTGAAAAAAAAAAACCAAAACTTAAATACTCAGAGGAAAGGCTTGTTTACGCTCTACATGAAAACAGATCTGTGTGTTTTTTTAAATGTTTTGAACATCACTGCCCTCGTACTTCAATGTGTCCTTTGCTTTGGGATGAACTACGACGGACCGCGAGGTCACTGGGAATTTTTTGGAACGTCATATCCATTATTTCTGCTTGTCCACTGGGGTATTTGACAAACCGCTTGGCCGGGTGGCTCTCCTGATCAGCCAGAAAATGAATAGCAGTAACAAAATAGCCGATTTACGCAAAAAAAAAAAAAAAAAAAAAAAAAAAAAAAATCCACCATTTTCCGAACTTTATCGCAGTTTCAGGATTCAACTCAACAATATGGTTGGTCGTATGAGCTTTTAGGAGACGGATCGAAAATACACAGGAATTGAGCACAGGACATCTCTGTCTGTGTCCATATCCTGCGTGGACCAAAAGCTAGCCTTGAGTCCCAGGTGCGGTTTACATTTTCACGTTGTTGGGCTTTGCTGGACATGCATTTTATGATTTTTATCCGAAAAATTTAGCAAAGGGATACATGCATTCATGATCTATAGCGCTTATCCTGCACTCGGGGTCTGCTGGAGCTGATCCCAGCCGTCATTGGACGACGGACGGGGTTCACCCTGGACCGATCAGCGGTCGATACATGCAACCGTTCACTCTCTTGTTCGACTATTTGGGGTCTCCAACGAGTCTCCTGCAAGTTTTTGGACCTTGACAGTAAACCAAGAGGTCTCCAGTCGGAATCCAACCAGAGAGGCTGAAGAGCTAAGCACTGGGCCACCATGCCAATTCTAATTTTATTCTATTAAACATTTAAAAAGCTGGGAATAGGCTTGGAATTTATGTCCATGACAGATATAATAAGAAAATTGACCAAGAATCTCAGAACCTCAGAGGACAATAAATGAATAAAAAAATCAATAAATAAAGTTTGTAGTTCAAGCAGAGGTTCTCAGCCATTCTTGTCAAAATCATTTTCTTGTTCTTCTTAAAAAAAAAAAAAAAAAGTCCAGTTAACAAGGAAAAAGATTCTGATAAGAAATTTTATAATTTCGATTTCAGTTTTCTTCTAAAGGTTTTCTCCGAAAAGCCCCAAAATCGCAAAGGCCGACGCATGGGCGAAACCCGTTAGGCGCCGCGTTAGCACGTTAGCGCTGGAATGCTGGCACCGTTGACGGAAACACGAAAGTCCCCAGACTCTCAGACGCTACGCGGACGGTTTGTTGTCTAATTAACTGGCAAGGCGGCCCGAGGTGGAATTCTGTGGGACGATAACCTGTCCTCGCAGAGCCGCACCTCGCATACCCACGATAAATAACCTCGTCTGGGTTTTTTCTTTTTTTTATTTGGTGAGGGGGCGACCGCTTTGCGCAGTCACTCAAAATTTCTCCCTAAAATGTCAAGCGGCGGGGTTCTCCTCACGAACATAACGCTCTCTGACATCACGGTTCGCATTCCTCGACAAAGAGAGTCTGACAGACTTGACAGCGGCCTGGCTGTAAATCACACACACACGCATAAACACACACACCTTTGCTTAGCGCAGGTGTTAAGCAGGAGAATAGAGCTGGGAGTGGAGGCTAAGAGGGAGGGGGGCTTTAAGTTAAAACTATAATTACGGGGCTTGATGTTATTTTTAGCGCTGCCGTCGGAAAGCCGTCGCGTAGAGCAACAACAGCCGCGGACACACAACTGCGTGACTCGCGTCGGGGCCCGCGAGTCGTCGAAACCGACCAACGAACTTACGTGAGTCGGAATAAAAGCCAGGAGATGGAAAAGCGCTCGGTTTTGTCCCGAGGAGGGAACCCCCTGTACCTGGTGATCCCTGCGCTACTGATACCTGTCAAAACAACATTTCAGAGGAACCAGTTCTTAATAGGGCTCACACACACACACATACGCCTTAACGTCAACAGTTCGGCGCACACACGCAACGGCATTCTCACCCCGATGACTCACGGCTATTATTTAGCGTTGTGAAACTCCAGCTGGGCTACCCGTGGATCAAGTGTATAATGTTTTGTTTTCGTGGGTGCGTTCGGACACGTCGCGGCCGATGACCCCCGGTGCGGAAAACGCTGACTCGTATGCTCAGCGCGCGCTGGAGCTATTACCGAGGTCAGCAGATAAGATACCAGTTAAAGATGGAAGGTGGGTGGGTGGGGGGGGGGGGGGTAGCAGCAGGTGGAGGGGGGTTGGGTGGAGAAAGACCCTCGGGTCAATGTCGTTCATCCGACATGCCCTCACCTGCGATAAGGATCATGCTAGTGGCGTACAATGCTATCTAAACATTGCATAAAGGGGAGAGGTGTCTGGCTTTGTTAGCGTGATCCCTCACCTGTTTTGGAAGGCGAGGACAACAACGGTCATGTGATGACTCCACACGTGCACGTACACGCACACACACATGTGTGTATGTGTAGGTGTAAGAATGTATTTTTCCATCCTCATCAGAAGCCCGTCTTTGTCTGCGGCGGCGTGCAAAATAAACTCCGAAGCATAAACAGACACGGGACCGGCCAGAGCCGGGGATCAAGTAAAGTCCTTTCAGAGAAAAGAGATTTAACCCGGGAAAAACATGTTTACTTCAAACAAGTGTTTCGGCGACTTTTCCTTCGCCGTTTCCAAGCAAGTCTCGGCGCGGCGGGTAGAAACGGAGGTACCTCCAGTTGCCTTTTTCTCTTTGTTCCTTTTTTTTTACTTTGGTCCAGCAATTAAGGGATTCCTTGAGTTTGCATCCCAAAGTTGGGGTTGTGGGGGGGGGGGGGGGGGGTGATGGAGTTGGGTGGACGCCAAACGGCTAACAGTTGGATCCGCCCGAAAGCACAATCAAGCCCTAAATGTGTAGCGCTGTGGGTAATACGTACTTAAAGTACAGAAGAGACATGTAAACATTGTGGTACCGGAGTTGTACTTCTGGAACTTCTTCACCAGATCTCTTCCCGGCAACTGGAATTGATTTCTTCCTTCCTTCTTTTTGGAAGAAATTCAAGTCCAGTTGCCACGAAAGGATTTCAACAAGAATTAAACCGTGACCTGGATGACCGCGGACCTCCACAGACATGTACCGCTGGGATGTTCTCAGATCCGACGCCACACTACGAATCGACAGAATATCGACGTGAACGTCTGTTTGCGCGGATGTTCTGGAGAAGTCGGGATCGTAATCACGACCAACATCAGACTAAACATAAACATCTAGACGGCGTGGGCGTCCGGCTGGGAGCGTACAGACAACTGAACAAATTATTGATCCGAACATTTCGATTGATCAGCACCTCGATTGGCGTAAAAATAGTTCAGGGAGTGGATACTTGATAGATCAAAGCATTGAGCTGAATCAGCAATGACAACTTTGAAGGATCAATAATGATGAATCCCCCCCCATCCATTTATTCCGATCATATCTTCAATGTTGCAGATATTGATCAGTACAGCTTTCTGTGAGACCAATACACCCATACAGTACTTCAAGGGGAACTGGCAGCAACTGTTAGTCAAATTTGGGTCGCCCATGAAGCGGCTGGGCGGTGACGTTCAGATGGCCGAAAATGCAGAGGCGTGATTTATCGCGACGCGTTCCTGCCCCAGAACACCTGTCAACGAAAACGGCCGAGCGATTAAACAGACGACGGCGGCTTGGACATCGCCGGAGCCAACGCAAAAACTTGGAAATGCCTACCTCTTCGATTCGGTCAAACAGCTTAGTCACTTTTCAACAAACACATTTTGTTTACACGACAGTTAGCAATTCGCTAATGTTAGTGTTAGCTCGGGTAATGATAACAACGCGTCGCGGATTGATGCTATCCAGCACGAAAACAATGCAATGTGAGACACGGTGATTGGAACGCCGCGGCGACGGTGCCACCCGCCTGATGTAATCTTCTGACAAAGCAATGTGACGGGGGAAAAATTATTAGCATAGCGCGCTACTGAAGTAAACAATAAAATCAGGTCGGTTGCATGATAGTTTAATTCTTTTCTCTGCGTGCGTGTGTGTATGTAAACTTCAAGTTCCGTGGAGTTCTCGTTGGGCTCCTTGTTTTTCACATGCTGTCACACACACATAAAATCTCACACACACACACACACACACACACACACACACACACACACACACACACGAGTCTCACAGCTGCACATTTAAGAAAAACGAGAAAAATTACGCAAAGTCGTAGTTTCAGGCGGAGAGACCCCCCGACTCGAGGAGATGCAGGCCTGTGCGTCGGCGCCTGTAACACACACACACACAAACACACACACACACACACACACACACACACACACACACACACACACACACACGGACCACCTGGGTGATCTGTTTATAGAAGCCATCCCGGCCCCTGGCCCAGAGCGCATTGGGGGCTATTCATGCCTCTTTTGTTTAAAGAAAGACGATTTATAAAAGTGCAGTATGCAGATTAGAACCAGAGCGACTCGTCCAATCAGCTCAATCCCTTCAATCTGGGTGCCGTACGACAAAAACCGCCCAGCCATTAAGGGCTCATTCCGCTGTTTTGGATTAACGTCGCTCTTTTCGGTGGATTACGCCGGCCTGTGAGCGAAATCTCCCCAAAAATCTCACAGGGGAGGGAAACCTCGCGTAAAAAAAAATTTTTTTTTCTTTTCCAAGTCGGAGTGCCGGTATCGCGCGCTCGTCTCGGTGCCGGGGGGTGTTTTTTTTCCGAAGATTTCAGCCCCCGAGGAGGTCGGGGGGGGAGGACGGCCCCCCGCTGCCTGTTATCGTGCACCGCGGCAGCACTTTGTTTCGCTCCCCCGCCGTGGAAAAGTGTTTTCCTTGCCAGCCGGCTAACCCAAACACGGTCTATAGTAACAGTGATATTATCTACCTGGGCATGCGGGGCCCACCTGCGGGGCTCCGACACAGAGGAGGAGATGTTTTACCTCGTCTGCACGAACGGGAGGCGTGTGGGAGGAAGGTCCCGGGGAGGCGACGGGAGGCGGGGGGAGGAGTTTTACAAGCTAACACGCACAACGTTGTTTGGGCAGGTCGAGCCGGCAGACTCGCTGACTTTTCATCTGCTTTTTTTTTTTCTTTCCTTTCTTTCCCTGCCTTTAACGGCCAACGTATAATTAATCAGATGTCTGGGTCGGATCGGCACGCAAAGGGCCGGGTTCAAGACCTTTCCTTTGGACGGGTGCCGGGTTCGGGTGTGCGGCTGTATAAATAGTCGCAGCCTGTTTATTCCCGCGGGTTGGATTAGGATTCTGTCGCTACGGTGATTCCGTATCATAACCGGAGTTTTTGTTTTTTTTTTTTCTTTTTACGGCAATGTCTAGGGGTTAACTGACATCCTGAGCGCGTCCGTTGAATCGCCGAGTCGACAGGGTCACGGCGGTGCTCCTCCAGCTTTTGAAACCAAACGCTTGCTAAAATGAAGGAAAATAAAATAAATACTCTACGAAAATCCGCGCCTGATTGGACAATGATGATGACTTGGCGGATGATGTCAGAGCCAATGTCGTGTTTATGCCGATGGCGAACGGTCGTCTTGCTCTTCTTGCAGCTGAACTAATACGTTTAGCATAGCAATGATAGCATTCAGTGCATTACATTGCACCCTAAAAGTACCCGGATGATCAGTATGTTGTTGTCGTCCGTGATGAGATGCGTCATCTGACGCTCCATGGCAACAGGACAACAGGAAGTTGAATCGTTTAGCTAGCACGAGCTAGCAGGTTAGCTGTAAAACATGGAGATGAAGCTGGCCAGAACGAGCAAAGGACCCTCGAGTACAAACTTCAGGCTCACTGCAATCCATGACTTAGCCATGGTCATTCTGACATATTATGGTCTGGAGGTCAAGAGACGACTTGTCAAGGTTTCGGGACTCGATGAAACAAATCATAATGGAATTTCCAAATTCAGACCCCAAATACAAAAAGATCGTCCGGAATAAATCCAAACTTCGGGAAAGCAAAAAGATCTAATATCGTCAGATTTGACAATAGCCAATCCCAGCTGCCAATGGGGTAAAAGGGGCGGGGTTTAAACCTGGATGGGTAACCTGTCAATCACAGGGCTTACACAAGCAGCTTTTGGACAAAAAAGTTCCAAGAACACAATTACAAGAACTTGGAAGCTGGTTCCAGGAGCTGCAACATGCACTTTCAGCATCACACTCTACAAAATAAAATAAGATAAAATATTTTTTTGAATAAATAAATAAAATTAAATTAAATTAAATTAAAAAAAATGTGTTCATTGTCTCCCCGCACCACTTCGGTGTAAAGAACCCCATCGTTAGCTAACTGTATTTATATACTATTTTAGCCAAAATGTTGACGTTCTGCTGTGACCCCAGGAAAACCCCAGGACCGAGGACCTTTCGTGGATCCATTTCTTGCTGGTCCCTTCCACTTTGTTGCAAGAAAACAGCTGACCAGTAACCACTGGAGTTTTTTAAAAATGGAGAAGTATCTGGTAATAGCTTGTGAGTTCCACCAATCACCAAGCACTTACGTAATGTGACTTTTTGTGAAACCGTAAAAGGGCTCTGCCTCGGAGTAGGAGCAACAACAGCTCTCGGAGCCGAGGTCCACGGTCCCTGCTTCAACCGCTGTCTGAATCTACGGGGAAACCGACGAGTTCCTGGAAGCGAAGACACGACCGGGCGGCTTTCTGCCGTATCTCCCGTCCAGATGGGCGGCGGCGCATCTCGCCAGCTGCTGTTTGCTCCGGCGGATCAATGGCGAGGCGGAGGTGCCGTATATTACAACCCCGCTGGCCGCCGGAGGAGATTAGCCTCCCCCCGCCACCTCGCCACCAAACTTCCGACCCCTAATGGTATTAATTTGTGAATTATCGGCCGGATCAATACCTAATAGCAGTTTCTACAAACAGAATCTCCGACCCGGAGGGCCGGGTTGCTAATTGCTCTTGCATTGATGCGTGAAAAGTCCCTTTGTCCTGGATATAAAACAGACTGAAGTAACCAACTAACCATCAGGGGGTGGAAAAAGGGGATCATAACGTCCACCTTTGACGCATAAAACCGTTTTCGGTCAGAGAGATTTCACCGTAAACAACCGACTGCCAAAGCAAATACACTTTTACACCTGGTTAATGCGACCCATAAATTAGAGGACTTTGAAAACACTCACGGATCATCTCACACCTGCTCATATCTAAAGACATATTTTTAGATTTTTAAGTCTCAGCCTAGTCTGAGATTTTATAATTAGATTTTTTCCGCAATTTTTTTCCACCATTTTTCCGTTTTTATTAGCGCTCATCTATTGGTTGTGCTGCGTCACCGTAAAGACTTGTGATGATATCAAACATATTGATACTGTCGTCAGCCTGCTCAGATTATCACTTAAAGATTGAGATGACGGGAAAGCGCCTCCAGCTCAGTTAAATTTGGGGTTTTTAGTCTGCGACCGAGAAAATCTTTCGGCGAAAACCCAGCTGCAAAACCTGTTGTTTTTAAGCTCAAAATGTCGTACATCTCGGCGCAGGAATACCCGGTCGTCCACCAAAGGTACGCAGGACGAAAGCGGACGCCTGATCAGCCAAGACACCACTGAGATAAAGGGCGGCCATGTTTACATCGCATCAAGATCTCCACACTGTCGACTATTAGGTGGAATAATTTATAGCGCGGCTGCTACATTGCTGGTCGTGTTCTATCGCCTGTAACGACAAGCGCGATGTTGTGAGAATTCATAAGGCAGAGATCGACGGCTGAGATAGGAGTTTTTAAAAGTGTGGGTGGAGTTGGGGCGCTCGGACGGGGGGGGGGGGGGGGGGGGGTTCAATCAGTCAAGTGTTTTTCCGGGGGTTTGGTGGGTGTCGATGGCGTGATCCCACGGCAACGATTTCAAGTTCGCGGTTCCTTTCCCACCGCCCCCTGTCCCCGGAGCGATATTTTCCACCTCTCAATTAAAAAAAAAAAAAAGAAATAATATGGGCGTTAAAGGTTCAGAGGGAGCAAAAAATAGCACGGCGGTGGGCCGGGAGGGGCGGTTTCGCGGCGGCATCTCGTGCAAACCTCTATGCGTGAGTAGAGTGTTTGGATCCTATTTCAAGTTTAGACAGAAAGGGGCTGAACGGCTGCCAGGTAAACAGCGCGGCGCAGGTACTGATTTGGCCCCGTGTTTACGCTTGCACGGCGAAAACAGCCGGCGGCGCTGCTGCTGGATGGAGGTCGGCCGTATCGACGGCCACCATAACGCGAGGTGTCTGCGGCCGAGATCAATCGCGGCTCCCTTCTTCTTCTTTTTTTTTATTTTTTTTTTTCGCTTCCTTATCCCCTCCATCCCACCCAAAGTCGCTGCACGCCTCGCAGCGTGGCATGCAAAGGAGGGTGGGGGTGGCGTGTGAAGAGATGAAACGGCCGATAGCGTCGGAGAGAGCGGGGTATCCAGCCCCCGTGTATCCCGGCCCGCATCGCCGACGAGGCACGCACTTACAGTAACTTTTGCGGGCGGGATTACGGGATGTTCTCGGGATATGTGGGCGGAGCTCCGGGGACTTGTGAAAACCCGAGACCACCGTCTGACAGGAAATTGCCCGGAGGAGGTGAAACAAAACCTTTCTGAAAAAAAAAAAAAAAACAAAAAAAAAGAAAAAAACAAAAGCAGACCCGTGGAGATAGTGGCGGCCATATTTCGAGTTAGCCTGCTACGCTACGGGTCTCAAGGTTTAATTAAAAAAAAAAGGATTTCTCAGCAAACTCCCCTTCTCTTTGATGCTTACTGTTACCATGGCGATATCGTCTAGATCAGTGTTTCCCAACCTTTTTACATCCCAACATATTTTACATTAGAAAAATCACACGGCACACCACCACATAAATATGTCAAAAACCTTTTTTAACAAATTAGAATGAAACCGTAGTCTCAATTTACTTAGTGTGAAATCTAATATATCTAATATCTGTCGATTCGTCAAGTTGCAATGCAAATTTCCCACTGATGTGCAACTTTTCCAGAACACTTTTTTCAATGTCTGAAGACATGTCATTAATATGTCTGGAAATGGTATTATTTGAGAGAACTCGGGCTATTTCTTTATCAACGCCAGAGCCGAGCTTTTCTTCTACAATGATTTTGCCGGCAGGTAGTATTAATGTTTTGCTATGATGTGTGGCTGTTTGGATTTAGAGATGAGTTCAGCAACTTTATAGCAGCTTTCACTGCTTTCTCACTCGTCTTGGTCGTTTTCAACAACGCTGCCCGTTTGTTTACGCAGATACAAGTGCTTTTTATTTTAAAAACGTATCACGCGAAGCGTCACTCTGATACACAGATGCACAGATTCACTACCCATTGCCATGGAATGGTCACGCTGCCCACATAGACATAGGAAGACACATTATTTGCGTTGGATAAATAATTTTCGGACCAATCAGGTGAAAGTGGGCATTTTTCCACGGCACACCTGATGATCTCACGGCACACTGATGTGATGGTTGGGAAACACTGATCTAGATTTCCAACATTTCAAACGGGCTCAAAAGATGGCGACCCGCTACAGAACCTGGCCCTCAATCCTCGGGGGCCGGAGCCAATCCCAGATGACGTTGAGGTGACGGGGGCGGGGTTTAACAAGCTGTCAATCACAAGGCCGCGAATGGATACATCCAACCGTTCATTCCTATGAATGATTTGGTCTTCAATGAACCTGCGGACTGTTTTGCGATGAAGAACCGGGGGAGAATCCAAGCGGCAGATCACGGAGAAACCCAATCGAATTCAACCTTCCTGAAGTGACGAGTGAGCGCATGCTAGGAGCGGAGACATGCTAACCAGCCAGACCAGGGGTCAGGAACCTTTTTGACTGGGAACGCCATGAAACCCAAATATTTCAAAATATAGTTCATTGAGAGCCATACAGTATTTTTTAAGTATAATAAATTAGTCTTACTTTTAATGCGACCTCTGATTCTGCATGGATTTGTCCAAAGTGCCGCTTTATATTTGACTGTTTTATCGATGCCATTTTATCATCGCATATTAGTCATACCAAGTCATCCAAATGTAAATTCCTCTGTCCACGCAGCCTGGAATGCACGGTAATCATCGTCTTTTTTTCTTTTTGTCATCTTTTCCAAAAAAATTTATTTCTCCACCTAACCCTCTCCAGGCAGATGTTGCAGATTTGCGACAGCTAAATGCTACTTAGCTAATTACGCCACAACTTAATTTGAGCCTGAGAGGGTTAAAATGACCCGTGCCTGGAAGCCATCGAAATTTATCTTCAAAACTAATTTCTGTTTACTTTAAAATGACACAGTATTATGAATAAATATCACATGTAATTTTAAATTAGTTCAAAACTGATTTTTTTTTAAACTAAAAATTGTCTGGGAGCCATATACCGTCAACGAAAAGGCCATATACGGCTCGCGAGCCATAGGTTCCCAAACGCTGAGCTAGAGGATTGATCATTGGGGTTCCTTCCAAGAAAAAGAAAAAAAGGAATCATGTATGTGTGGGAACCGCCATCTAAGAATATCTCATAAATGCACTCATCCCATTTTTTCAATTTACTATCGTCTGTAAAACCAAACCCGCCGCGTCAGCTAAGTGACGCCGAGTCAGCGCTAGCGGCAAGGATGCAGACTTTAAGCTTCTCCTGGAAAAAACACGAGTTGGTTTTCAGGACCCGGCAGCTTGAGGGAAGTAGACAAGGGTGTGGGCCATGACACAGATAGCAAATTAGCTATTTGATTGACATAATGGGGTGTGTGTGTGAGGGGGGGTCAAGGGTCACCGAACACCGTGTTGTGGTTCTGGGTTGACTGGTGCTATATTTAGCGCCACTTGAGAACACAATCTGTCAAACTCCTTGGTTTATGCATAATCTTGCCCAAAGCAAATATGGCCGCCATGTACCCTCCCTTGACCCCTTGGTCTACCATTGTTTGACTTTTGACCTTTGACCTCAAACCCACCTCTCTGGATGGGCTCATGGGAGACGGCGTCCAGGCCCCGGCCTTTGACGCCGCCTGCTTCCTTGTTTACACAGATTCCAGCAGCGGTGTGTTTGAGTGTGTGGCGTACACCGTGCACGGCGTCACGTGCACAGGTCACACAGGATATGTGTGAAGTGGAACGCCGGTCTCTTGAGGGGGTCGTGAATTCGGGAATTTAACCCTGGCGGGAGGGTCAATCAGCGGGACGTGCGGGGTCACATGATGACGAGGACGTGTTTTGTTTTGTTTTGTTTTTTTTTTATCAAAGAGGTGATCGGCCGATCGGGTCAAAAGAGCCGGTCAAGACCGCGCTTAAGACAACAACAGGGGCTTTGGGCTTAATCACGGGCTGATTGCGCGAACAAGCGACCCAAGCCAACCCCCTCCACGCTTCCTCCACACGTTAAATTAAAAGTCTCTCGAGTTTTTAGAGAAAAGTGCGCACATTATGCACAACCGCAGCGCTGGACGACGGATCGCACCGAAAAAAGCCCTACCCTCTTTATTAGAAAAAAAAAAAAATCTCGAGTCAATTAAACAAACATATTTGAGGGCGGTGAGGCGAAGGGCGATGACATCACCGCGTATCTGCATTTGATGTCAGCCCCGCCGGTGCCAGGCAGCCTTTCACCTCTGCTTCACCTGCACTTCACCTCTTACCTTAATTACTTTAATTACACCCCTGTTGGCTTCGTTTATTTACAACAATCTGTGCTCCCCCCCCCCCCCCCCCCCCCCCCCCCTCCCTTCTCTCACCCCATTGGCTCGGCCTCCATGGGTGTGTGCACCTTAGGTAAGAACGCCGGGGAACCCAAAATAGCAGCGCGGAGGCTGCCAGCCGACGGCAGGAGGATCAACTTTGAATCTCCCTGTCATTTAGAATCACCCCCAGCCAGGAATTAGATGCAGCCATTTTTTTCAAAAATTACGACCCCTTCGTTTTTTTGTCATCTCTGTACACAAATAACGCTCAGGTGCGCTTTTCATCACGCTCACCTCGCCGCCACTTATCTTCCCACGCAGCAGGGGTGGTGGCGAACGCCTCAGAACACTCGCATTGTTGTGTAATTACAGTCGTCACCCTTTTCAAATTATCAACCAGAAAGGACGGTCCCGTACTGCGCCCCCCCCCCCTCCTCCTCATCCCCAAGCCGCCATCCCTGCCGCCGCCGCCGTGGAATCCACCGTGGAATGTCTGACTTTTTTTTTGCAGCGAGACCGAGGCCCATGTGCCCCCAAAGAAACACGTCTTCCGTCAGCAGGCTTCATCTGCGGCAGGGAATCTTGGGAATGTCAGCTACGCAGCGCCTCTAGTTGCCGTCGCCCATCTCGCGCTCACACACACACACACATACACACACACACATGCACGCACAAGGCTCCTCGCTTTGTTTATACAAAGACATGAGGGCCGGACACCCTTCACTCAAAGAGAGAAGAAAGAAAACAAAAAATGGAGATGCAGGTACGAAGTCGACCAGAGATTTGCAGACAAGGGGTTAGCGTGTGAGCGCGCAACACACACACACAAAAAAAAAAAAGAAAGAAAAACACACACACACACACAAAGCGAAAGGTGGGGCTATTTTTGGAGCGGCGGAGGATTCACCCGTTTAGATTTACATTGCCGGCATTCCTCTCGTGTCAAGCGTTCGGGAGCCAGATCTCCCCTCCCGTCCGGAGGAGACACCTGAGATCCACAGGTGAGCGAAGAAAAACAAACACGGGCGCCGATGCTAACAGACGCCGTGCGCTAACAGGTTATATAAGTTTGTCTCCCTTTAGCTGCATGACCCTGCTAACCCGGGCCGATTAAGGGCCTGCGTCCTAGCAACATTTATATAACCTTTCTTTTCATCCCCAGGGTGTGTGTGTGAGTGTGCATGTGTGTGTGTGTGTGTGCGTGGGGGGGGGGGGGGGGGGTTAGATCATCCTGACCTTCTCGAATTTCGAGATTTGATCTCAAAGTCTTAATCCCTGGCGATGAGAATCATTCGATACCGTATTCATTTAAGGAGGCTAACACCGATTTTTGACTGTGTGTGTGTGTGTGGGTGTGTGTGTGGGTGTGTGTGTGTGTGTGTGTGTGTGTGTGTGTGGCCTGTGCTAGCAGAAGAACTGAAAATTTGAATATAATTTCATCGCCGCTGTGTGAAAATAAATACATCCCTACCTGGCGACTGCTGAGCAGGGAAGTGATCCTCTTCTGTGATTGGACGCCACATCCAGGACAAGGAGCGCCATCCAGGTTCTCACCTGAAACATTAAAGGAAATAATCAATAAACTTAAATATGTTTGTTGCCGGGGTTACCAGGTGTTGCCTCTTCAAATGGTTGTTTTCACAAAAAAATGTTCAGAAAAGCGATTCAGGGGACGGCGTTGTGAACGGAATGATGGAAGCCTGGCAGCAGGAGGCGGAGCTTAACCCGGACGTGTCATCTGTCAATCACGGTGGCTCGCTGTCGGTCCAGCGGGCGGAAACGCACGGATCTCGTCACTTTTAAATGTAATTCGTTCGCAATGATCCCACTCACAGGGTCGCAGATTGGGCCAATCAGAGTTGAAGTCAGGGAAAAAGGGCGGGGTTTAATCTGGTTGGTCACCTGTCAATCACAAGGCCACTTCCATAGACACGCAAACATTCGGACACCTGTCCGCTCCTGGACCCCCAACCCTCCCCACCAGGGGGTCCCCCGGAACCCCCATGCCGACTTCAAGCCCGCCAGAGCACGCCACTCTCACACACACACGCACGCACGCACACACACACACACACACACACACACACACACACACACACACAGCCGTGGGTGTCAAGGGATCTTTCATCATACCTGTCATGTACGGCCAAGTCTATAATTAGGGGAAAATATTTAAACATGTCGACGTACAAACCACTTAGGATGCCAAACATAGATGAGTATCTCCGAAACCCTCGGCGCAGACGGCGTGGCAGCGGTGAGGCCCGACCCCGTTCGTATCCCGTGGCGTCCAAATCACATTCTCGCATTTCTTGCACCCCGCGGATCAGTTCCTGCTTGTTGGGTGTTTTCTACCCCGGCCACCTCGCAAATATATTATTCCACTTAATTATTCCAAAGTGCTCTAGGGTTCTCAGTTATTACTGGATGAGACACAAAATTAAAAATGATTATCATGCCATTTAAAAAAAAGGAGAAAAAAAAACAGAAGAGTATGGCTGAAAAAAAAATTTAAAAATCTGTAAAACATAACAAATATTGTTAAAATATATTTTCAAATATGTAAAAAATAGGGGCTTGGTTGTGGAAAAGTGTATTTTTTATCTTTAATTAAAATATGTAATTAAAGAATTACATAGGAATGAATAAATGTAATGTGATTACAGTAATACTTTGCTGGTTTTCAAGTCCAAATAGATGTTTAAATAGCCCAAATAAAATTCGTATTGTTTATTTTTAAATTGCGGCTCTATAAGTCATTTAGATTAATTTGACACACACACACACACACACACACACAGGATTGGCTGGTTATCGGAGATTTGATTGTCAACTTGATTCAGGAGGGTTTTTTTGACTAATTGGTTGATTTACGAGGAGTTTGAACAGTTTACGTTGCACCGAAACCGTCCAGTTTGAGCCCCGGCTGAGAAAATGTAATTTAACACGACCCCCAATAGGTGGCGCCCTACATTGTTATTTCATTTTTTCTCCTAAATTCGGTTGCATGTCGTCCTGCTGTCAATCAATTATCGTAGCATCGACATGCGTAGCTAGGTCATCAGAGTCCTGCGGCTGCTGCCAAAGGCCCTGAAACTGCTGTTTACTGTCCAGAATCTGCTGTTAATGGTCCTGAAAATGATGCAGTCCTGAACTTGTCACACGCGGTCCTGAAACTGCCGTGCACGACACATGAACACAAGTTTCTTTTTGTTTTATCACCAAAACAGGCGGGTTTATAATCGTCCGCGCGGTCGAAGTTCCGAACGATTCTGTCCAGTTGAGTCTTGCGGATTATGCTATACCGCGAACTTTGCGCCTCAAACTTCTAACTTTGAAGGGTCGCTGATTGGCTCCCCAAACAACTTCCTAATGTATTCAAAATTTTGATTTCTTTTTGTTTTGTTTATTTTCCAGTCCTGGTACGGCCGTCGTTACTCGACAGCGTCGGCTCATTGGGAAGATCCCCGTTAGCGGCACAAAATCAAAATGACAGTTTGATGACGAAGTTGTGATTTCAAATAAATCTTAGGGTGGCAGTGAGAAGGAGACTGAATTGACAACTGGTTATTCAGCATTTACACACACACACACACACACACACACACACACAAACACAAACGCACACACACACACAAGCTTATTATATGTGTGTAATTATTTGTGGAAAAAAGCAAACCGGTAAATTCTACATGGAGACTCACCTGCTGGGTTTCCGAGTGTGTGTGTGTGTATGTGTGTGTGTGTGTGTGTGTGTGTGTGTGTGTGCGTGTCTGTGCACTTTTCTCACATCTTCTCAAGATTCTTGAGCACTTTGGAAATCGGAGCTTAAACTTTATTCCTTGAGACTTTTAATTAATTTAAATGGAACCACAGTTTGTGTGTGTGAGGAATGTGTGTTTGTGTGCTAGGAGTGTGTGTGTGTGTGAGCTGTGTGCATGAGGAATGTAAGTGTGAATAGAAGCGCGTACACGCACAGGTGCACCGCTTTCCTGAACTTGACTCGACCTCTGTCTCCTCCTCGGCATCTTTTCTCCTCTTTTTTTTTTCTTCTTCCCTTCATTTAATTGCAAGGCGTATCGTGACGTCAGGTATCAGGGACGATCACGGATGCACGTGCGCGTGCACGTCCACTTCCCCATTCCAACCTGAACCCACCTATCTCACTGATCCATCTATTTATTTTTATTTTTATTTCTCTTTTTTGCTACCTTGTTTGTGTTTCACCATGATTATTATTGCTATTGTTATTATTATTGTTATTATTATTATTACTAGTTGTAGTGGTACTAGTAGAGGAAGTAGTAGTGTCGTTGTTGTGTTATTGTAATTATTATATTGTTTTTTTCTGTCCGCAAAGTACTAGATTGGTCACATATTGACAGTGAAGAAAAAAAAAAGATATCGGTGGTACTTAAAAAAGAAAAGATTACACAATAATAATAAGGAGGCATTGACAAATGGTAATTCAAATCAGGTTTTAAACTCAGACTTAACAAATTCCGACTTATGCATCCACCTCCAGCCTTGCCTCCCCTGCGGTGTGTTTTTCCCCACAACTTGCGTGACACGCCGACAGTCCGATTGTAGACACATACACACACACACACACGCACACACACACGATATCGCTCGATCGTTTCAATGGATCGGCGGCGCAGACCCCGCCCGTGGGCCGTCCCTCCGCCGCCCACCGCCGGTATATGACGGCTCGGCGGGGCGCGTCTCCGGAGACGGACCCGTGAACTCCGCCCGCGTCCGACCGACGCGCACAGCACAGCCGCGGGGGAGGGGAGGGGGAGGAGGAGGCACCTGCCACCTGCACCTTCCGGCGCAGTTTGGAAATTAAAATTTAAAAGGAAATTATTTTAAATTTTTTTTTTTCTCTCTTTGGAAAGTCGCGCAAGAGAAGAAGCATGAAACTGGAGGTGTTCTCCGCGCACCACTTCGCGCCAAAGCCTCTGGAGTTGCGCCTGGAGCCGGATCCGGACCCGGACCCGGAGGCGGGGGTCCCGTCTCCTCTATCCGGGGACGAGCTCGGCTCGGACGGGGACTGCACGGCCAACAGCCCGCCGCCGGCGACGCCTCCGCCGGCGACTCAGCAGCCGCAGCCCCAGTCCTCCACCTCCGCGGCGGCGGCTGCGGCAGCCGCGCAAGGCGCCAAGGGGAAGCCGTACACCCGCAGACCCAAACCCCCGTACTCCTACATCGCCCTGATCGCGATGGCGATCCGAGAGTCCGCCGGCGGCCGCCTGACGCTGGCGGAGATCAACGACTACCTGATGAAGAAGTTCCCGTTCTTCCGCGGCAGCTACACCGGCTGGAGGAACTCGGTGCGCCACAACCTGTCCCTGAACGACTGCTTCCTGAAGGTGCTGCGGGACCCGTCGCGCCCCTGGGGGAAGGACAACTACTGGATGCTCAACCCGCACAGCGAATACACCTTCGCGGACGGCGTCTTCCGTCGCCGCCGGAAGCGCATCGCGAAAAGGGCGCCTAAGGAGCGGGAAGCCGCGGAGGAGGCCCCCCGACCCGGCGGGGGGACCCCGACCCGCATCCCCGCCGCGTCCGCCGCCTCGGAAGGGGCCAAGTTCTCCAGCTCGTTCGCCATCGAGAGCATCCTCAGCAGGCCCTTCCGGCGGCGGGAGGAAGTGGAGGCGGCGGTGACGGTGGCGGGGTGCGCCGGAGGCCCCCGGCTCCTGTGGGGCCCCGCCGGGCTTCCGTACGCGCTCGGGTACGTGGAGCCAAGCGTGTACCCGCCGCCGGGAACGAGCGGATTCGGGGGCGCGCACAGAACCCCGAGCCGTGGCTTCCATATAGACTCCCTGCTGTCATAGAGACTCCACGTGTGTGTGTGTGTGAGAGTGAGAGTGAGAGTGAGTGTGTGTGTGTGCGTTTGGCCCAGTGACGTGCACTTTTTTTTTGTAACCCCAATATCTGTCTCGTCTTGGCTGCTGTTCGTCTTTCCGCAAACAGAGAAAAAGAAAAGTACATCCAAACGGTGTGGTTACGAAGGTTATCGCGGGACATTCCACTGAGTTTGTGTGTGTGTGTGTGTGTGTGTGTGTGTGTGGGTCTGTGTGTGTTTGTGCGCGCGCGAATCCGTGGTCATTTCTGCTGTGTGACGATAACCGAACTCCATGTTCTGACTTTTTTTTTTTTAAGAAAAGCTATTCATCTATTTATATTTTCATTTTTTTATGACCTGCTGTATAAAATATTGTTGTAAATACAAATGAGAAAAATAAAAATATAGTGACTGAGCTGCAGTGGGAATCACGTGGCTGCACTAGAAATGCATGACAGTTGTTGCTGTTGTTATTGTTGTTGTTATTATCAAACAATAATGAGAAAAAAAACGGGAAATAAAAGTGAAACAACGGTACCGTTGACGTTGAATCAAGTTATTCGACGATGAGGAAGAAGAAGAGGAGGAGGAGGAGGAGGAGGAGGAGGGTGGAGCTGCAGCAGCAGGTGTACAGGCGTCTGGAGGAAGAGGAGGAGGAGGAGGTTCCCGATCTGCAGAGGCATAGGACAGAAATCGTATTATTAGAGCTGAAATACATCATAAACACCAACAATAATCACATAATAAAATACTTTTTATCCTCCATTTGAGAGCAGACGCTTGGCAATGAGACCTGGAGATTAAATTGGATAAAACGTGAGCAGCAAAAATAAAACTAAATACATTATTACTTCGTAATTGTCACAGCGATTACCTTATTATTACCTTATTAATAACAATGACTGTAATTGAGGCTGCTATTAGCCCACTAAACATAGTTAGTCGTTATAAGATTATTTTAGATTTAATAAACTCGTCACGTGACGTCAAGTAATATTTGGGTTGGGATTATTAACCAATTGACGATAAACTTCAGGATTATGACGATGGCGTTATCATAAATCGGATTATGTTCACGCTATAATTCCGACAAAACAACCAAATAAACAAAGACGTCGAATAATCTGTGTGCGTAAACAAACGCACGCACACACACACACACACACACACACACACACACACACACACAAAAAGCTTTTTTTTCCAGCAGTCCCAACTGAATACGTTTTAAGTACGGTCACTTTAATATTAGCGCGCAACACACATACACACACACACATATGCCTTCCATCCCGGAGGCAGCAGTTGCTCTCCGCGGTCCTGAAAGACCCCACTCCCAAATCCCAACCAACACACACACACACACACACACACGCACTAACACTCTCAAGGACCAAAATCCTAACAATAATAATATTTACAATACACACATTAACCGCAAACACACACACACACACCAAACCCCACTACCTTAACATAAATTGTTACATAATGTCAATAAATAAAACATATAAAAAAACGATTGTATTAAATGCTCCCGGCCTTTAGATGTAAACACATATCTAGTTTTAATCTGTGAGGCATCATGCGTGTAAAAAGACACGGTAAAAGTTGAAATTATTAAATTAATGAATTAATTGAAAAAGGACGGATGTTGGTTTTTCACCACCGGAAGTGACGTGTCGTTCAAAAAAAAAAAAAAAAAAAAAAAAAAAAAAGCCTTGTCGTTTTATTTTAAATTTTAACGCGGGAAAGTTTTCAATTATTGAATTTTAATTTTACTCCAAAAGCCGGGCGGAGGAGGTGGGGCGGGTTGATCCGGACACAGGTGACAGGTGAGTTTCCCGGTTAGCAGGGATGATGCTGCGACCTGCAGGTGAAACGCCGGAACCGCACACCTGGCCGGGGCACCTGTCACATGACCGCGCCAAGAAGACGGAAGAGAAAAAGAAGGAAAAAGAAGACGACGAAAGAAGGAGGAGAAGAAGAAGAAGAAGAAGAAGAAGAAGAAGAAGAAGAAGAAGAAGGCCGAATCTAAGCCGGAGGAGGCCAAACATACTTGATTTACCCCTTCCGCCCGCTCCTCCACACGTACCATCTCGTGTTTCCGGTCTGCTTCCGGTTCCGCCTCTGTGAACGCGTGCAGGCCGGAAATACATATGAGGAAGAGTTTTTTTTTATACTCTGCGTGTAAAAACAACAATAATAATAATAACAATCAATGATTATAATTACAGCAATTGTGATACTCAACATACTAAAAATATCCCATCGAACGGCGTGTTTGTCATTTTCCCAACCCGGAAATACGTTTGTTTGTTTTTTTAAATTAACTTGACTAACGGGCAAAATCACGTTGTGTTTTTTTTTTGTTTGTTTTTTTAAGAATATCTAATTAAGCAAAATAAATGTTGCGTGACGCCATACCGTTTCTACCATCCATTAAATCTCGAATAATATAATCCAGATTACGAAAAAAAAAAACCCACAATAAATAGGCCTGCGCTGCCGAGTGAAGTGGTGGATGTGTGAATGCATGTGATGCATGTGTGTGTGTGTGTGTGTGTGTGTGTGTAGGGGGAGGGGGGTCCGATGACCACCTGATCTCCTCCAGGAGGCCAAATCCGGAGCGGCTCCTGTAATCCCGGCCTTCAAAGCAGCGGGCAGAACAAAGATTCGCCCGGCGGGCCGCAGCATCCTGATCCCCGGCGGGGGTCGCGGGTTTTCTGATGTCGCAGGAAATTTCTGGGGCCGCGGAGCTCCCTTCCAAGCGTGTGCGCGTGTCCGTGCATGTGTGTGTGTCACTGTGGAAAATGATTTTTATCCGGTCGTCCATTGTGCAAAAGTGCAAAAGGTTGCTCCCAGTTATTGTTTGGAAACCCCTCCGGTTTATATCAAACCTTACAGCTAGTGCGTGCACGCGTGCGTGTGCTCGGATGGGGCGGAGGTGTATGTGTGTGTGGGTGTGTGCGCGCACGCGGCGCATCTGCGTATCTCAGGGCGAAAATCGACAGTTTGTAAACATGACCCTTGTGTGGACACACACACACACACACATTGGATTTGATAGTGTGTGTTGAACATGCACGATAGCACGCACATGCACACACACACACCCGTCATCCAAAGACGCACACTGCTCTTTCGGCTCGGTCACAAACACGGATGTTGATGTTGCGTTCACGGGACATCGAGCTCCGCCATGTCGGACAAATCGGTGTGTGTGTCCATGTGTGTGTGTGTGTGTGTGTGACGTCTCTATAGGGGGAGGAAACTGTCGACGCCCGCTCGCCTAATTTCGCGTTTTCTCTGTGTAATGAACGCGGGGGGCCCCTGGGAGCGGCCCCGGCCCGGGGGCGGTAAACTGACACCGGCGCGCTGTGTGTGGTATCCGGGGCCGCGCTTGATGGAAAAAGCCTGCTTCCACTCATGTCAAAGTCATTTAGTGGGAGCAACACACACACACACACACACACACACACACACGCACACAGCCACCCCCACTTGCTTACACTTCGTCTCTCTCCTTCTCGCTGTCCCGCGCTGCGCGCTCCCGCGACCGTTGTCTATATATGTATTTACTTATTTATTTAAGTTTGTTTAGAGCACAACAAAAAAAAAGTGCGTTGTCGCTGCACACACGCTTTGCGTGGGGTGGGAGGGGGACAGCGGTGTGTGTGTGTGTGTGTGTGTGTGAGGCGGTGGGAGGGGTGCGTTGATAGATGCTCTAATTGCGTGAACAAGCCCTGTGCGTAGGAGAGAGAGAGAGAGAGAGAGAGAGAGAGAGAGAGAGAGAGAGAGAGAGAGAGTGTGTGTGTGTGTGTGTGTGTGTGTGTGTGTGTGTGTGTGTGTGTGTGTGTGTGTTAACCCCACTGAGGACGCAGAGTGGACTTGGAGCAGATATGGAGAAGGGGGAGGAGGTTCTAAGTCGTCACTGATTTCGTGGAGATTTGCAGGATGGTCAGAATGGGCCGTGGGTGGCGTGGGGGTGGGGGGGGGGTGGGGGGGGGGGGCTTTGCGTGGGGTGGAGAGCTGTGTGGGGTTTCTCACACCGAGAGCACGTATGAACAAGTCGAGCTTCTTCCAACTTCTTCATCCCCCCCACTTCCCATTTCCCGCGCGTTCTCCTCTGACGCGCCACTGCCACGCCACGCCACGCCGCGCAGAGCCCCCCCCCCACTCTCCCCCGCGTCGAGCTGGACAATCAGTCTCCTGTCGACCCCCCCGCCCTCCTTCCTCCTCCTCCATCTCCCTCCGTCTTCCTCTTCCTCCCCCTGTCAGTGCGTCAGGGCAGCGCCGTGCGTAACGGCAGAGTCGTGCGTAACCGGAGACACATTTTTCTCCATTTTTTTTTTTTTTTGCGCGCTGGCACCGCGGACCCTCTGGCGGCGCAGAGCTCACTCTCCCGGACACTGACCGCCGCCGGTCCTCTCTCTCTCTCTCTCTCTCTCTCTCCCTCCCTCTCTCTCTCCTTCTCTCTCTCTCCCTCCTTCCCTCTCTCTCTCTTTTCTCCCTCCCTCCGCTGCAGCCGCCAGTCCGCCGACATGACGACCGAGACCCCGCAGCAGCAGCTGGACCCTCCGCTCAGATCCAGCCCGGCGTCCGGCGTCCTGCACCCGGCCATGCTCGGCGCGCAGGCCGCGGCGGAGAGCTGCTCCACCGCCGCCGCCGCCGCCAAGGGGAAGAAAAGCGGCTCCGGGCTGCGGCGTCCGGAGAAGCCGCCGTATTCGTACATCGCCCTGATCGTCATGGCCATCCAGAGCTCGCCGACCAAGCGGCTGACGCTCAGCGAGATCTACCAGTTCCTGCAGGCGCGCTTCCCGTTCTTCCGCGGCTCCTACCAGGGCTGGAAGAACTCCGTGCGCCACAACCTGTCCCTCAACGAGTGCTTCATCAAGCTGCCCAAGGGCCTCGGCCGCCCGGGGAAGGGCCACTACTGGACCATCGACCCGGGCAGCGAGTTCATGTTCGAGGAGGGCTCCTTCCGGCGCAGACCCCGCGGCTTCCGGCGCAAGTGCCAGGCGCTGAAGCCCATGTACCGCATGATGAACGGCATCGGCTTCGGAGCGTCGCTGCTCCCGCAGAGCTTCGACTTCCAGCCGCCGCCCGCCGCGCTGGCGTGCCACGGCAACGGCTACAACCTGGACGTGATGGGGGGCTCCATGGCGGCGGCGGCGGCGGCAGCGGCGGCGTACGACGGGCTGGGAGGAAGCGGAGGCGGGGGAAGCGGCGGGGGAAGCGGCGGGAGCCTCGGCGGCGGCGGAGGCGGCGGAGGAGGGCACCACGTCCCGCACATGTCGCCCAGCCCCGGGTCCACGTACATGGCCAGTTGCCCGGTGCCCACCGGCGGGGACTACGGGCCGGACAGCAGCAGCAGCCCGGTGCCGTCGTCGCCGCTGGACGGCCACTCCCCGTACGCCGGAGCGTCCGCGCACTGGGCGACCGCCGGCGGCTCGCCGTACATCAAGCAGCAGCCGCTCGCCTCCGGCGGCCCCGCGTCCTCCGGCCTGCACGCCGGCGTGTCGCCGTACTCGCTGGAGCAGAGCTACTTGCACCAGAACGCAAGGGACGGCCACGCCGGAGACATCGCAGGTACCGGGAATAATACACACACACACACACACACACACACACACACACACACACATGCTTTCTAATCGGAGTAATCCCACTTCGGAGGGAGGCCTATAGATGTGTGTGTGAGAGTGTGTGAGCAACCCCTCCTGAACCGGAGACTGTTATTTTTTTTAAATTAAAATAAATACACGTTTTAACAAATTAAACTAAAAAAAAAACATTATCTTGTGCTTTTTTTAAATTAATCCGATCTCGTTTATAGCAATGTTTTTTTTTTAAATAAACAACGAAAATTTTTAATATATGAATATAAATAATCCAGATTACGCCGGCGGGTCTCCAAGGTTACGGGAGATTATTAGGACCCAGTTGCGACGTCTCGACGCACGGGATACTTTCACGCAACGCACGGGGGCTTTATAAAGTGGTGGGGGGTTAATTGAGGCCTGGAGGGAGTGTGTGTGTGAGTGTGTGTGTGTGTGTGTCAGTGCAGGGGTTAACCAAACACCTCGGACCACACCGGCGGTGGAGGAGCGTAATCCGGGAGACCCCCCACACCCCCACTTCTCCCCCCCCCCTCCCCCCTGCATTTATTTATTTGTCTTAACGCACAGCTTCATAACAGGAAGCTTCTCGGATTCATTGTTTAAATTAATATATATAGATATAAAAAAATACGTTCGCTGTCATTCAGTTCCGCTTCCCTCCCTGAAAAACACGGTCACATCTGGAGTCCTTATGACCCCGAAAGCTGCAGAAACTTCTTTTTTTTTTTAAATAAATATTATTTTTTTTGTCTACGACAAGCTTGCGGTCTCTGGATTTGTTTTAATCCGGAGAATAATAAAAAATTAAAAATGAGATTTTGGGATCACGTTTGAAAAGCGTCTCGATCGATCAGGATATCGATTGGAAATCCGCCACCCCCCTCCAAAAAAAAGCCGTATTTTGAAAGGGGAAACGGTTTTCGTGACGTAATTTTTTCTATCTAAAAATAGAATTGAATAGAATTAAAATCCCGTCAAGATTAAGATTCATTTTTGTTGTTTTTTATGTTTTTTTTTTGTTAAACTTCTTCACCGACACGCGCTCTGTTACGAGATTCACGCAGCCGCAGTGCGACGTTCCCACTTTCACTTTCAGTTTGAATTAAAAAAAAAAGAAATATAATTCAGAATGACGGAATAATATGGATAAATTAAAAAAAAACATAAATAAATGAAAGTGAAAATGACGGAGATTATAAAGTGCGTCATCAAACGAAATTCCGTCTGTCGACTTAATTGCGTGTTTTAACGCGATATTACCATGTAATAACTTATTACTGTGTAATAAATGAAGAATAAACGTCATTCTTTCTGCTAATTGGGTTCGACGGGGTTAAACAGGGATTACTGGCGGATTTCGCTCCTCTTCATTTGAAAGAGTAAAAGGACAGGGTGACTTTCAGTCCAGGGGCGACAATATAAGGTCATTTCAGACCCGTCACTTGGAGTCAGAATAACATTTTTGTTTTTATCTTGAAATTTTATCATATTATTGTTTTTAAAATGTATAAAAATAACGGGGACGCATGATGTTTTTCCCTTCGCCGCCCTGGACAGCGGAGCACCTCGCTCTCCTGCGCTGACGATATTTGACATTCCTAGTGTAAATATTTGGAGACCAATATATTTATGGGTAATTTTGAAAATAAACATTTACCAATCTTGGCATTTGAAAGGTAATAAGAAAAATATATCAGGCGCTCCCGGAGCTGTAATAACACACATATTGAGTGTTTTTTGTCTCACGTCGTTAAATCCTGTGTGTGTGTGTCCACAGTGGGGATCCCACGCTACCAGAGCCACTCCTCCGTGTGCGACAGGAAAGATTTCGTGTTGAACTTTAACGGCATCTCCTCCTTCCACCCCTCGGCCGGCGGCTCCTACTACCACCACCACCACCACCACCACCACCCCCAGAGTGTGTGTCAGGACATCAAACCCTGCGTGATGTGAGCGCACCCCCACCCCCCCCACCGACATCACCACCAATCCCCGAGACCCACCTCCACCCACACAAACACACACACACGCTCCGCTCACCAACCCCTGTTTTCCCGACGGGCCAAGAAACGGACGAAAAAGAATATTTTTATATTTTCCGAAGGATTTATTCCGGGATGTTTCGTCTCCGGCGTGAGGAAATATGAAGGAACTGAATGAAGAACAACCCTCCATCCCATCCATTACACACACACACACACACACACACACACACACACACACCCTGAACCTCCGGCTTCCTCCTCTTCCTCCTCCCCCTTCAGAGGCCTTTTATTCTAAAGCAAAAAAACAAAACAACAAAAAAAAAAACACACACACACTTTGCCTTCACGAGACCCCTGACCAGCGTTTTCTTCTTCCAAAGAAGCTTCGGAAACACCAGTTATTTTATTTAAAAAAAAAAAAAAGAAATGAAAAAAAAGTAAAAAAAATAATAATGTGTTTGCTCCTGTAACACATGCAAACACATTTATATTCTTTGTAATCGAGCCTATTAGAGGATTTTACACACACACACACATACACACACACACAAACACACACACACACACACACACACACACACACACACACACACACACACACACACACACACACAAAAACGCTTTAAGGCTAACATGAACTGCGAAATCAACCTTGCACTTATTGTATATCCCTTTTTCCCCTTCCCTCGCCCTTTTTTGTGTTGTAAAGGGTTTCAATAAAAGCTAAAGTTATATTTTAGGGCTCCGTCTTTTCCGAGTCACGGGCTTCTGAAGCCTGGCAGAGGTCAAAGGTCAGCGCGGGGGGGTGGATGGGGGGAGAAGGCGTGCCGATCGGAGTGGGATTTAGCCACCGTCCTGCTCAATTACCCCTTAAAAGAGGCAGAATTCTGTCTGAAAAGCCTCTTAGTGACGAAGGTTAAAAGTCCTAAATGTTAAATTCATTCATTAATTCTTAAATTAAAGTGTATCCCTTATTGCACCCCTTTCCCCTTAAATCCAGAAAATTAATTCCTTTAAAAGTGGATTGAAAGTCACGTGGGTTTTTCAGGACCGAAATATGCAAAAATGTATTATTATTATTATCATTATTATTATAACGTTAAACAGTCACTTCCCGAACCACTAGAATCCCCTTAAAGATGGCGCCGCTCCGTCCCTGAATGTCCCGTGCAGCTAAGTTTGTCTTCACAAAGAAAAAAAAAAAAAGATAGATTTGTGTTTTTTTTATCTGGCAGAGTTGTGATATTTATTATGTTTTGCCTACAAACCCAAAGAAGTTGACAGAACTTGAAAAAAAAAAAAAATCTCCCTTAACTGTTATGATAATGAGCTTGTAAAGTCATTTGTTCTGAGAAGAAGTTGGTTATTTATATATTTTGGTTATAAATATTTTGACTGGGACTGAAAGCGCTTCCGTCTCCTCGCCGCTGGGACTCAAAATCGTCACTTGAAGCTGTCAATCATTCCCTCCAGAAAAAAACAAAACAAAACAAGGGAACCCACGTATGACCTTCATGAGTTTAATCAACCTTTTAAAAAAAAAAAGGGAAGCGGAGGAAAAGTGACATTGCAGGAAATAAACCCCCGGGAGTCGTCACGGCGACTCGTTACCAAGCACAATCCTACCGCTCGCGGGAAATAATCCAAATAATTCGTGTTTTTCGCGCCCCGAGCGCGTGGAGGCATCTGAGGTTAAACTGGAGGAGCTGTCCTGCTTTTATCCCCTGTTTTTAATTGTCTTTTCAAAATAAAATATATATTTTTTAAACCCCTTGTACATCGCGACAACTTTTTCCGGCGTTATTTGACCATTGACATACACCCAGTATTTTTAAATATTTTTATGTGTGTTTTTTTTTTAAGCCTAGATGATAGAACGGCTACGTCGCCGCTAATAATATATATGATATATTTTCAAAGCGAAGCGGCGAGTTATTTAAATCCAATCGTCCGAGGAGGAAACAAGGTTCTCTTATTTTGACGGGTCGCCCCGTTTGTTTAGTAAACCCTCCATCTGCAGGCCGACCGCCCGCCTCCGAGGAAATTGCGTGTGTGAGTGTGTGTGTGTGTGTGTGTTGAGGAGGGAAAAGAGGGGGGGGCTTCGGAACACACCGGGTTCCGATTCCGACGCCGCCCGAAACCCAGCTGAACCCCCGCCTCTTCCATCTCGTGTGATAGAAAAGGGCGGCGGGTATTTTTAGAGTCTCCGTGGTGATGAGGGAGAAGACGAAGAAGTAAATAAAAAAAAGAAAAATATTTAAAAAATGGGAGGCTTCGGAGTTCGCCTCCGTCACGCGAACGCGCCGCAGGGGCTCCGGGATCAGACATGGCGGGGGACTCGGGGTGACATCATCACGGCGCCTCGGAAGGGGGGGAAAAAAAAAAAAAGGGGCTGTTTAGTCTCCGAGCTCCTCACTGTGTATTTATGTTGTTAAACTAGATTCTCCCTTTTTTTTTTTTTTTTTTTTCCACGACGGCTTGAGATTTCATTTCTACACTTCATCCCAGTTCCTGCTAGAAAGTGGACGGGAAGTACTGCTAAATATTTTAAGTACTACTCGACTACTACTGCCACCCCCCCACATGTTAAAAAAAAATACTCACAAAGGGTATTTAAATACAATTTTGGAGTACTTTAACGCTACTTGGGCCTTCTAATGCAGTACCTTCTGCTCCTTTTATTCAACTTACTGAGTTCAAGTGTAATTCTAATACAGAAATGTGACATTCAATATTATTATCCCATCTGTTGCTAACATTTCTGAAATTTAATGTCTTTTTTTTTAAAGTAAAGGTACTGTTTGTCGCGTTAAAGTTACTGCAAAGAGTACAAATCAAATACATAATCATATATATATCTATATGCATATAGATATATATATCTATATGCATGTGTGTGTATATTCAGAATGATAGTAAAACAAGGCATCGTCTGCGTAACCACTATTTTATTTCATTTTGCTGATTTAAGTATATTTTTTCGTATTGTTATTAAAAAAAAAATCTGTTGTGAGTTAAGTATCCAATGTCTTTTTTTTATCATAAGTACTTTGTGTCGTCGTCCCACCCCGGAGATAACTCGAGTACTTCTACCCGTACTTGGTCCAGGTTTCCTCCGAGGGCGGCGTGTGATATTAAATCACAAAGGTGACAGTTTCCAGAGAAAACACCGGGACAACAATCGGAAGCCAAGATACAGAAGAACCTGACCGGTTGACATAAGATATTGTTTAAAGTGAAAGAAAAGAGGGAGCGTTTGTGTTTCGTCAAAACACATCAGCGTTTTTAAGAGTCCGAATTCTCAAAATAATGAACTTTACCGCCATCTAGTGGCCAAAATGGCAGCTGCAGCCTCCAGGATTATTACACCGCATTAGGTCAGTCTTTTTGCTTTTCCTTTTTTATTTTAAGTAATTGTTTTCACTCTCTATATATATACGTATATATATCTAAATAGGGCTATAAAAGACCTTATGAGTACTTTTGTGTAAGACTTTTGATCAGGATATCAGGTGATACTGTTTCTGCATGAGCATCCAACTACTTCTGATTCTGTGTTTTAATACTTGCAGAAAATGAGCTTGCATGATTTGATATATGAAAGTACTTGTAAGCTCCCCAACAAACACACACACACACACACACACACACACACACACACACACACACACACACACACACACACACACACACACAGCCCATCTCCCAATTTGTTTTTGACTTTGGTAACACTGCCACCCACTGGTTCCTTATACTCACACATGCCCATGCACACCATGGTAATAAATTTAATTTAATTTAATTTAATTTAATTTAATTTAATTTAATTTAATTTAATTTAATTTAATTTAATTTAATCTAATTTAATTTTACACCATGACGATAAAGTCATATTATCACTATCAAATTTTTTTTCGAAGAACACCAAGTGTTTCTCATTGACAATACAAATTATACAGAATACTGATTTCCAATTCAATATAAGTCTAATTTATACACACTTTAAACTATAGATATGAGGAAACGTGCTAGGAATGAGGTCTGAGCTTGCATAGAAATATGAATTAAAAATAGATGAATTCATTCGGAATAGCAATGGGGGGAATTTTTTGATATTCATTTGGTCATTTTTCTTTTATTTATTCTATTTATTCACTCTGGTCTCTTTAAAACCTTCCACTTTTCTGGTATTGGGACTCACCCGGGGCTGTGGGACCGAGGTCGGGTTCCTCCTCTGTTGGCTCCAGGTTCTGCAGCCGCCATGGAACCGACAGGCCGAGGTGATCCTGAGGGTAAAAACCAAAGTGTCAGTCAAACAGGGAGGTCCAATAAAGGTGTAGCTACAACGTTGATTGGAATCAATACATAATCAATCGCTGGCAATGTGAAAAATCAAGCTTGTCTTCAAGAACCAAGTCTTTGAGCCGAAGGTTATTTCAGAGTCTCAAGTCTGAGCCTCGGGTCTCTGGACCAGAGGGCAGGTACAGTCCTTGAACCACAGTTCAAATATCAGATATTGGATGGAAGTTCTTCATAAGCTCACGTCAAGTCTGGAGTTTTTTGGGGGCGACGTTGCAGTCAAGTCACTTCTGTTTGGAACAGAGTCTGGGTCCAAGTTTCAAGTGTCACATGACTGACCAGTAGGACCTGGTGAACGATGCATGGTTGAAGGCACATGTTGAGTCTCTGGGAGACTTGACACAGTCAAATCCCGGCCTTTTGAAAGGTCTCCTGAAAAATTCAGGTCCAACTCAAATGTTATGTCTCAGGATCCAAGTCAAGTTTTCAATTTGAGGAACCACTTCGGATCAATCCGCGAGTCATGAAAGGCCACTTGAGTCGTTGAAGGCCCCCCAAGACATTGAAGGCCCACCAGAGTTGTAAGTTACCCAGGTCATTGAAGGCCACCCTGAGCCACCGAAGGCCATCAGAGACATTGAAGGCCATCGGAGTCATTGAAGGCCATCAGAGACATTGAAGGCCATCAGAGACATCGAAGGCCATCAGAGTCATCGAAGTCCATTAGAGTCATTGAAGGCTACCCAAGCTACCGAAAGGCTACCCGGGCCACCGAAGGCCATCAGAGTCATTGAAGGCCATCAGAGTCATTGAAGTCCATTGCAGTCATTGAAGGCTACCCAAGCCACCGAAGGCCACCCGGGCCACCGAAGGCCATCAGAGTCATTGAAGGCCATGGAGTTATCGAAGGCCACCCGAGCCACCGAAGGCCACCCAAGCCTCGAAGGCCATCAGAGTCATTGAAGTCCATCGGAGTCAGTGAAGGCCATCCAAGCCACCGAAGGCCATCAGTCATTGAAGGCCATCAGAGTCATTGAAGGCCATCGGTGTCATTGATAGCCATCAGTGACTGAAAGCCACCCAGCCATTGAAAGCCATCTAAGCCATTGAAGTCCACCAGAAGGCCACAAGAGTCATTGAAGCCACCTGTCTTATATGGCCACCATTCGTTGAAGTCCACACAACTCTTGGACCACACCCCTGCACCGAAGGCGACCAGATTCATTGAAGGCGACCAGAGACACGAAAGTCATCGAAGATCCTGAAGACGTAACCAAGTCCCCTCATGGGAAAGGGCTTAAAATTCTGAACGTTTCAACGCATCGTCTTGCGTGTTCCCGACAACTGGAAAGGATGTGACCATGTGACAACGGAGGATGCCGGCTCAGACTCACCGGGGGGACGTTAAGGTGACGCCACCTGGTCCATTCCACACCTGGGCCCAGGAGACAACCGTCATGGCGTTGGGGCGTTATCACTGCCGCTGAGAAAAAAAAAAGACTACGACTTGGTTTTAAGAACAATATTGAAACTGAAGTAGACATTGGGATCTACAGTGAGAGCAGGGAGCAGGTGGAGGAACATCCAGAGAGGTGGAGGTATGCTCTGGAAAGGAGAAGAGAAGGTCAGCCTTAGCAAGACAGAGTACATTTGTGTACATACAGAGGGTGGAGGACCGCAAGCACTTGGAGTCAACGGCAAACCAATGGAGAGGTTGGAGAAGAGGTGAAGAAACATCTTCAGGAAGCAGAGGTGAAGATGTGGAGGTTCCCATTGGGAGTGAGGAGGGTGGAGAGCGTCAGGAATGAAAGATTCAAGTGTAAAATGAAGACGAACAACCATCCAATGTCATTGATTATTGATCCACCAAGAATTGAGAACACTTTCATTTCTGTGAGAAGACACAGCGGGACGCTGGCGCTGGTTGGCCACTAGGGAACAGTGTTGCGCTGCGGAACGACTGGACACGGTTTTCAAACGAAAACAAAATACAGGACTGTCTCAGAAAATTAGAATATTGTGATAAAGTACTTTATCTTCTGTAATGCAATTAAAAAAACAAAGTTTACTTTTTCATGATATTCTAATATTTTCAGACAGGATTTTTGAGTTTTCTTAAGATGTAAGCCATATTAAGATAAAAATAATAAAAGACTTGCAATATTTTAGTTGATTTGTAATGAATCCAGAATGTATGACATTTTTGTTTTTGTAATTGCATTACAGAAGATAAAGAACTTTATCACAATATTCTCATTTTCGGAGACAGTCCTGTAGAAAACATGTATTATGTCGCGGAATAGTATTTTTTTTAAGTAAACCGAAGTTTTACTTGAGTTTTATTTTTAAACAATTTGCTTTCCACAATAAACTCACATGAAGCGGTCATACTGGAGAATCCACCTGAAAACCACTACAAGGAATAAAAGATTATTTTAAAAGTGAAATTACAAAAACATTTTAAATTCGATTTAAACAAAAACCGTACTTTTCGTCTTTCATTTTTAAAGACAGGTATTTTGTAAAGACTGCCTCTCGTATTTACTATAACTACTTTATTACTAAATAGTAACGCATGAGAATTCTGCTTTTCACATGGAAAACAAACAAAATCAGACTTTTTTTTTCCAGTGAATTTACTAAAAAAAAAAAAAAAAAAGAGTGAACTCACAAACTCACTTGAGAAAAAAAAAAAGCCCAAAGACGTGACGAGCTCTATACCCACCGGAAGTGACGTCACCACCAACAGATGGTTGGTTTTTCCGGCGAGAAAAGTGATCGTCCAGGTCCGCCGGTCCGGGGCCCGGAGCCCGGAGCCCGGAGCCTCTCCCCTTCCCCCCCTTTCGCTTCACTGATGGAAGATTAATGCTTTGCACATGCATGACTGGCAGCTGTTTATTTTGGAGAGAAAAAAATATCTGATTCGCCCGCAACCAATCCAAGGTCCTGGAGAGTTTGGGAATTTCTGCCTGTGTTTAATTACAGCCTTAATATAAACACAGCGGAGGAGGAGGTGCAGGGAGGAACACACCCTTCCAAAAGACCTACCACCAAACCCTTGTGTATGTGTGTGGGTGTGTGTGTGTGTGTGTGCTCCAGAATAATGTGCTACATTTCAATGTTTTGAATTTGTTTATAGCTTTGTCTACGTTTTGATTCAAAAGACATGAAATAACAAATATTTGTTATTCTTTCATCCATCTATCCATCTATCCATCTATCTATCTATCTATCTATCTATCTATCTATCTATCTATCTATCTGTCTGTTTATCTGACAGTCCAATTATTCATCCATCCATTCGTCTGTTTATTATTCATCCATTCTTCCTCTTGATTGTCTGTGATCCATCATTCATCCCTCCATCCATTGTCTACCTGTGGCTATCTATTCATCCATTATTGTTTCCATCCATCCATCCATCCATTTCGCACCTATCATCTTTCAATCCATCCTTCCATTAATCTTTCTCCGTCCATCCATCCGTCCGTCCATCCATCCATCCATCCATCCATCCATCCATCCATCCATCCATCGATCCATCCATCTACCCACTTCCCCACCGATTTTTCTATTCTTTCATTGATCATCCACTGTATCTTTCCCTCCAGCCTTCGTCTTTCTGTCCGTTACATCAGTTCATGGCTCTGTCCATCCGTTCATCTTTTCCACTGCCCATGTTCTCCCAATCCACCCTTCCATCCCTCCATTTACTGTCCATCCACCAACCCATCCACTTGTTTTTCCATCCATTCATCCACCCATCTGTCTGTTTCTCATCCATCCATCCATCCATCCATCCATCCATCCATCCATCCATCCATCCATCCATCCATCCATCCATCCATCCATCCCTCTTTTGAACGCCTCAATTCATCAGGTGACATTGGCGCCCCAAAGGCTGCAATTCCCATATTGACCACTGGAGGGCGCCAGTGCGCCATACAGGAGGGCAAGTAGCGAAAACCTTCTTCTTTACGTCATTTCCGTTTTAGAACCCTGTTTTGATGCATCCTCGAATCAATAAAAGGTTGTAAAAACAAAGACGAACACCCGGAGAAGATTTTGAGAATATTCGTGTTTCTAAATTCTTTTTACAATCCGTTTTGTTTAATTTCTGGAACAATCTGGAAGAAACCACCACCAGGACCACCGTGCAAACCCGCGCCTCAGGGTCTGCAGGGGTCGCTGCGCGTCCACCGGGCGGGCACCGGAGACCCGCACGCCCCGCACGACAGCCCCGCCCCGCAGCTGCACAGCGGGAGGCCCGATGGTTCCCCCGCCCGCCGCAGCAGGAGCCCGCAGATGGAGGTTAACTGCTCGTCCACACACACACACACACACACACACACACACACACACACACACACACACACACACACACACACACACGCACGTAGACACGCATGCACATGCAAGCAAACACATGAAAACCTGGTGTTTCTCCTGGATTATCGACGCGCTTTTAATGGCATTCCAATCTTTCTTTTCAATCCCCGGATTATTAAACGTCATTTTGCGGGATTTTTTTCCTTTCCAGACCGAGACTAAGATCAGTATCTCCAGAAAAAATGACTTTGATTGATTTATTTTAAAGATGATTTTTGTTTGGCTATCATTATCAGTTTCAAATTGATTGTATTTAATCTGAGCGGGTCTAGTTTCCGGTTTCAATCAGAGGCTGTCAATCAAACAGTCAAACAATCTGGATTATCACAGAATAATCCGAAATTCTTTCGAAATCTATCGACTCGAAAATGTTATCGAATAAAAGATTCGTGAATAAAAGAAAGATTGAAAATATGCTGCATTAGGTTGGCATCAGATTAAGGCGGATTCTATATTTTGGATTAATAACCGGTTTCCGGTGGGAAAAAAAACCCTAAAACTCCAATATCGGTTTTATTTTCCAATAATCACGAGATCTGGATTATCTGGAAAATAATGCAAGTAATGAAGACTCTACATATAGTTCACATGATTTAAAACTACGAGATTAGAAAATAAAAAAATAGAAAAAAATTCGGGTTTTCCGGGCCAAAAAGCTGTTTTTGAGACACTTTCCTCGCTTTAGCTACAAACAAACACAACAAAACAAAACAAACAAACAAACAAAAAAACAAAAAAAAACAAGCAGCAGGAACATGAAATTATTTGCATTAAAAACAATAATCCCGCTCCGCCACGGCAGTTCTGAGGTCCCTGGTCGGAGGCCGCGGCTGCACCGGCCCTGCGTGGGGTCTCCGGTGCTTCCGGTGTGGACACACACACACACACTTGCGCAGGCACGCACGCACGGCAGCACGCGGAATGTGTGTGTGTGTTTGGGGGGGGCTTTCCTCTGAGTGTTTATTCAGGAGTTCCAGCAGCAGCTGAAGAAGGAGATGGTGATGATGATGAAGATGAAGAAGAAAGATGAAGGTGTGTGTGTGTGTGTGTGTGTTTGTGCGTGTGTGTGTGTGTGTGCGCGGACTCGATCCGGGTCAGACCTGCGAGGAAGTGGAGTTTTTTTTTGGGGGGGGGGGGACGAATTTATTTAATTTCCACATAAAAATGAGATTTAGAAAAACATAACTCGGATTTTATCGATTTTTTTTTCATCCAATCACCTGTTTGCATTCGGCCGTTTGGTGACGTAACAACATGGTGGGCTCCAGGGGGTTTAATTGTACGGAATAACATTAATCATATGACGCATATCCCATTATATCATACATGTATAGATTATATATCTACATTTATATGATTGTTTGAATCGGAAGGGACATATTTTATATATTTGAATATTAATCTATTACATCAAAACATGGATTATTATGGCCTGCCGGGGAAACAAACGGTCAAAATGTGATTTTTTTTAAATCTAAAATCTACATTTAAGCTTTGAATCATACGAGATACTTCAAACGTGAGTTATTAACTTGGTTAGTTACAAACAAAGGGAAAAGTATTAACTAAATGAAAAAAAATGTACATATATAAAGTGTATATCACTTGTAACTTGCTGGAATGGAATAATGGTGAAAACAACAACTATTATTATTGTTTAATTAATGATCATCATCAATCATTATACTCTTGACTGTATTAGAATTATGTTTTTTATGGTATCATATATATATACATATATATATCTATACATATGTATATATATATAGATATATATATAACCATCAATAATGATGCAAAATGTGTGAAATGAAACTGATGATAATAATTAGAACTCTCATCAAGAACCCTTGACATTGTTTCGTATTGATTACATAATACTATAAAATGTACCATTAAAAATTAAAAAAAAAAGTTTGTTTATTTTTATGATTATGAATAAAATAACAATGAATTGATAATAGTAATAATATAGAGAACAGCTGGTGGCGGATACTAGTAATACTCATCTATTAAAAGGAATCAATTGGGTCATTCTGCAGTCCTCCTCCCTGAGGTGGGAGGGGGTGGAGAGGAAGAAGAGGAGGAGGAGGAGAAGAAGAGGGAGGAGAAGAAGAGGGAGGAGAAGAAGAAGGGGGGGGGGGTCCAGCTTTTCCCGGGCCGCCGCTCGTCCGCAGGTTCAGTCGCTCCTCCAATCGGAAGATGGAGCGGCCGTGCGGGGAGGAGCAGCGCGCACAGCCGCAAGGGAGGAAGAAACGCTCGGCGTGAAAAGGAGAGCGAGAAACGAGAGAAAAAGGAGGAGGAAAAACGCAAAAAAAAAAAAAAAGTGGGTGAGAGAGAGAGAGAAGAGAGAGAGAAGAGAGAGGGGGAACCGAGGGGCGTCCCGCCGTCCGCGCCGCTCAGACCTCACTCCTCCGTCGGACTCCTCTCCGGTTCCTCCGCCGTGGCGTGAACCGACTCCCGACTGCGCGACCGCGACCGGGCACCGGGAGGAGCCGCCGCGGCTCCGCTCGGGGGGAAGGGGAGGGCGGGAGGGCGGTCGCCGGTGGTGTTCCCCGCACCGTCTTCTCTCCGCCGTTGTTTGTTGTCGTCGGGCGGCGCAGGATGCAGGCGCGCTACTCCGTCTCCAGCCCCAACTCCCTGGGCGTCGTGCCGTACATCGGCGGCGACCAGGGCTACTACCGCGCCGGCGGGGGCTACGCGGGCATGCCCGCACCCATGAGCGTGTACTCGCATGCCGCACACGAGCAGTACCCGGCGGGCATGGCCCGGGCGTACGGGCCGTACGCGCCGGCGCATCAACCCAAGGACATGGTGAAGCCGCCGTACTCGTACATCGCCCTGATCACCATGGCCATCCAGAACTCGGCCGAGAAGAAGATCACCCTGAACGGGATCTATCAGTTCATCATGGAGCGCTTCCCGTTCTACCGGGACAACAAGCAGGGCTGGCAGAACAGCATCCGCCACAACCTGTCCCTCAACGAGTGCTTCGTCAAGGTGCCCCGGGACGACAAGAAGCCCGGCAAGGGCAGCTACTGGACCCTGGACCCGGACTCGTACAACATGTTCGAGAACGGCAGCTTCCTGCGCCGCCGCCGGCGCTTCAAGAAGAAGGACGCGCAGCGGGAGAAGGAGGAGCGGGAGCGGGGGACGGGTAAGGAGGGCGCCGGCGCGGGGCGCACCCCGGGCCGGGAGTCGGAGACGCCGCAGGGCGCGCAGGCGGGCTCCGGTTCCGGTTCCGGCTCCCAGCCGCTGCGTGTGCAGGATATCAAGACGGAGAACGGGAGCGCCACCCCGCCGCCGCCGCCGCCGCCGCCGCCGCCCCCGCAGCAGCAGCAGCAGCAGCGGGCCGCGTCCCCGGCTCTCAGCGCGGTGCCCAAGATCGAAAGCCCCGACAGCAGCAGCGCGTCCACCGGGAGCCCCCGCAGCCTCCCATCCAGCCGCTCCATGAGCATGGACGCGGTGGAGAGCCACCACCACCACCAGCAACAACAACAACAACAACAACAACAGCAGCAGCACCAGCAGCAGCACCTCCAGCACCACCAGGGCTTCACCGTGGACACCATCATGACCTCGCTGCGTGGGTCCCCGCAGGCCGAGCTGTCGCCGCCGCCCCAGCGGACGCTGCCGCTCAGCTACTCCCCGGTCGGCCAGACGTCCACCTACAGCACCTCCACCTGCGGCGGCCAGAACCTGGTGTCCGCCAACGCCGGCGCCACCTACCACTGCAACATGCAGGCTATGAGCCTGTACGCCGCCGGGGACCGGGCCACCGGCGGGCACCTGGCGCCGCCGGCCAGCACGGTGGAGGAGGCGCTGCCCGACTACTGCATCACCGCGGCGGCTGCGGCTGCGGCGGCCGCGTCGTCGCCGCTCGGCCACGGCGGGTTGAGCCAGGCGGGCCAGCAGCAGGACGGCCACCCGGCGCACCAGGGCCGCCTGGCCTCCTGGTACGGGGACTTGGGCCACCTGGGCGGAGGCTACCCGGCGCAGCAGCAGAACTTCCACGCGGTGCGGGAGATGTTCGAGTCGCAGCGGATCGGCCTCAACGGCTCCCCGGTGAGCGGGAATAACAGCTGTCAGATGGCCTTCCCGTCCGGCCAGTCCCTCTACCGGGCCTCCGGAGCCTTCGTCTATGACTGCAGCAAGTTCTGAGCTTTATCCCAAAATTCACTCTAATATATACTTCCTGTATTTTTTATTTGATATTTTCCAAAATCACACCGCCGATGGACACCCAGTGTGCGTGCATGCGTGTGTGCGTGTGTGTGTGTGTGAGTGTGTGTGAAAGAGACAGAGAGAGAGTGTGTGTGTGTGTGCGTGTCTTTCTAACAACCGGAAAACACACGTAAGTCTTTTTTTTTTGGTTTGTTTGTTTTTTTTTAAACTTCCTCTCACTTTGAGAATTTAATTGTTTATTAAAAAATACCAGCTTTTATGACTATAGACTGTAAATTATAGCCTAATTATAGTAATTTATTTTGTAGGAACGAGAAGGGGGGGTGTTGGACAGGCCTGTTTTTAGGACCGAACACTTTTTATTTTATTATTTTTTAATTTTATTTTTTTTTCATACGCTGCCGTTATGGTCCCGGTCCTTGTATAGACGTAGAGGGGAACTTTTTTTGGTTTTTGTTTTTGTAGCCTTTATTGATTTTAATCTTTTTATGTCTTTTATTTTTTTAATCTATTTTTTGAAGGCATTACAATTTTTATTTTTGATTTTTTATTTTGTTTGTTAAATAAAAGTGCCGTCTGTTGGATTATAATGGGAGTGATTTATGAGCACGCAGGCGCATCCTTACAAAGCAAACAATCGTTTCATTAAAACGTGGATTCATCGGATTATTCATTATTATTATTATTCTTATCGCTATTACTATTATTCTGATGATTATTATTGTTGTTATGTGTAAAAGAAACCCATCTCAGGAAAAAGGGGGTATCTTCACCCTGTGCCTGCAGCTTGGAAGTGATCTTCAAAATAAAATGTCCTTACGATACAAAATTGAAAATAATTATAATAATGCTAATAACAGCTTTTAATTTGAAAAGCGCACTCTGACAGGGAAGTAAACAAATACACGTGATCGCAGCGGCTCAGCCCGGGGGCTCAAAACTCGTCCGTAATAATAATGCTAATAATAATAATAATAATAATAATAACAATAATAATAATAATTTAGAATTTCAAAAATAATACTGAGAATAATATTAATCTTGTCAGAAGAAACTAACAGAGCTTCGTTTTCACAAACCGGCCGAGAAGAAAATCCCTTGCAGCTGCGGGAGTGTGTTTTCACGGGGTGAACTCTTCGGCGTGTGTGTGTGTGTGTGTGTGTGAGGGAGAACGTATGTGTGTGTGTGTGTTTCTGTGCAGCAGCTGCTTGAATTATTGCTACTGTCAGGTGTTTATTTGATGCAACACTTCCTAGATGACGTCCCCCCACACACACACACACCGCTCACATACACATCCACGCACACGCACGCACACGCCTAAAACGTCCAGCAGCAACTCTTTTGCTCTGCTATTATACAGTTATTCGCGTCTTATTACGCAGCTAATGTGTAATTAACATCGTCACGCCATGAATCACGCAGGCGATGCGGGGCAATTACACGCATTCAAGGCAGCAGTGAAAATGTGAAGTTTGCCACGTTTAGATTCGTCACGCCCTACAAATCATAATGTAATAAATAGGTACTAAGGACTCCGCGCTGTGCGCAGGCCCAGATTATTCTGCTGAATAAACTGGTCTGATGGGACCGTAGAAAAGAAAAAAAATACAATTACAAAAGGAAAAATGTAATGCTATTCATTTCTAAAATAAAAATAAAAATAAAACAAAACATCACTCAAATGGTTAGTAAAATTGCACAAACTGGACAGCAAAAATATCCAAAACTGAAGAGGTAATGTGGGGTTTTAAATATTTCACAGGAAAAGTGCAATGTGATGGAAGGAGAAAAAAAAAATAGGAAGAAAAGCAGGAAAATATTTATCCACCGCAGCGTCGTGTCGGTTTCACAGAGTATGACAAGTGGCAGACAAATGACTCTAATAACATAACAAGCGTCTGACATGTGTTTTTGTAGTAAAAATAAAAATAAAATAAATAAAGAGCGAGAGTGAGAGAATAGGAGCAGATTAAAACCCTTCACTTGCTGTTCCGTCAGAGGATAGAAATTAAAAATAATGTGACATTTAAGGACACAAAGAAACTGCAGTTAGGCATTGTAAATATACAGGCCTATATGTAGCCTAGATTGCAAGGGGGCTAATAAACTAATATTCGTCAATATGAAAGAAGACGCAGAAATCATTTGATCTCCTCAAATATCTGTCCAGCCGTTGAATGACTGCATTATTACAACAATCAGATGACAAATAGATAGCGTGTTGATGTGATATTTTTATGTGATATTACCGGAGGAGGTACTTCGACACATCGCTATATCAATACTTATCTCATACGGATGATACTGATAACATTTGCAACTCATAAACATCACATAGCCACGCCTCCTCGATCAATATCATCAATTCGATGGCTTATCGATAGCCGAAGCTCCCGGTTGGACCATTCGTCGGTCGTTCAAAAATACCCTTTATGAAGCGATGAGGCGAAAAGATAATGAATACTGCGATAACAAACACTACACCCTACCTACTGCTACTACTAGCACGGGGCTAATGATAATGAAAACATGGCTATATTAGAACTATTATTGTACAACAGCATTGTAATTTGGATTGGGGCAAATTAAAAACAGACAGGACATGGGATAAACATTTAAAAAATGGCATATGCAGAAAGCGGAAAACATTGAACGCACGTCAGAGTTATTCATAGAGTACTAGTGCAACAGCAGAGTCCTTAAAATGTCTGCTTACATTCAAAACAAATGAGCTCAGGGTCAAACTGCTGTCAATCAAGGAGGAGCGGTTTGTGACGTCACAAACGTGATTTTCGTCCTTCGATCTGGAGAGACCGTGAAAACACACCCACGTCACGTCACGTCACGTCCACACACACACACACACTAACTTCCCAACCTGACAGACCCTTCAGTCCTTCATAACTGACACTATTTTCTGTTTCCTGTGTGTGTGTGTTTGTGTGTGTGAGAAAGCATACGCGCGTCCCCGTAGGCGCGCTCCCGGGGCCTCCGGTCGTTCCCATTCAAAATCAAATCACGCATGCGCAGTGTGTGGCTGGAGGAGATCAGAGGCGCCCCGTTTGAGTGATTGATCCCGTCACGTGACGCGTGTGATCGCGAAGATCAGAGCGAATGGAGGCTCGGGCTCCGCAGAGAAGCGCGAGGCCTTCGTGTCACTTCCGGGGTGACATCGCGTTCAATATCGATAATTTGAAAATTATTACCAACGTCGTTCATTAATTAAACTTTTATAAGCCACCAGGAAAAAAAATATTTTTACTGTACAAAAAATAAAAGAACATAAATATAGAGTGTTTGTATTGATATTCGCCTTTCATTATAAATATAGATATTCTTTTAATTTTTTTCATTAGCATTAATAACCAAATTTCAAACAAGAGCTCAAGCAGAAAAGTCATCAAAACCCATCAGCGCTTTTTTTAAACGTTAATAACGTAAAAAAATACATTTTAATATTCAGGTATTTCGCTTTTTTCCCCTTCAAAATAAAGACAGCATTAAGACTTCTTGTTCGCATCAAAATAAAAGTCCCGCGGGAGGTTTCATTTCTAATTATGAGATTAGGAGGAAAATATAAGACAAAACAAATTATATCAGATTTTTGGCTTGTTTTTTCTTTGTTATTTCCTCCTTCTGCGATGATTAATTACAAGGCGACACACACACACACACACACACACACACACACGGATCTGCTTGCGTGGCGAGCAGGTCTAAACCGGCTCCACCTGCAGCAGCTGCTCACACACTGATGCTCCAGAATTAAAAATAGAAGTCGGTCCTGACGGGATTATAAAGTGGGAAACGCTGCAAATCCGGTGTTTATTTAACGAGCTGGGATTAGAGATCCACTTAGAAGTCAGAGGGGACTTTTCATTTTCTAAGCCTCTGAATCCACTTTCCACGCGTGTTTTTTTTTTTAATCCTTCGAAGGCCCGAAGCCGCAGGATGCTTCTCCAAACCTGCGTGGATTAAAAAAAAACACACACACCTGGAGACACCTGGCGGAGGGATCTTTTTTTTTAAAGTGTTTTATGTTTTTTAAATTCCGTCCGAATCACGCAGGGAAAACGGCTCGACACGCGTGGACTCCGTCACGCGTGTACTGACTGAATTCGGCTGGACTTCAACGATATCTAAAAGAAGTCTGTTGACCCCAGGCGAGGAGGACTGTCCACACACACGTTTAGAAGTGTAGGTGTGCGTGTGTGTGTGTGTGTGTGTGAGTGTCTGTGTGTGAGTGTGTGAGTGTGTACGCGCCCCCCTACCCCACCACACACACACCTTTAGGGTAGAGACCCTTACAGTCTCGCGAGATTTGACAAGGACGTTTCTTGTCTGATCCGGAATTATCGTTATCTATTAGAAAGCAGTTAATTTAATTATTGGAAAAAAGACAGAAATAAATTCAGGAACGGAACTGGTTTATTTATAAACAGACTATTAATGGTTTTATATATTTGTGATATATATATAGAGAGAGTTTGTAATTAATGTTTTTCAACCACCGATTAAAGGTTAAAATGATATCCTAGGAAAAATAAATGCTCTTCGCATAATTCTACAGTAAAATAAACAAACGGGGGAAGTTTGGTCAGATTTACAGATTAAAACGAAGAGGAATTCACAAGTGATGTGAATTATCAACTGACGTTCCCGAATCCCCGAGGAACAATAATTCGTAATATAATTATAACAATATCAATAATAAATCACAATTATTTTGTAATAAATAACAACAGCCAAAGCGTCTCAGATTTAATCTGAGAGAAATGTCGTTTAATCCATCCGATTTTCTTCAACAAAACTACCGGAGTACGTATTTGCGAAACGCACTTGACAGTTTTCCTCCCTTGCGCTGGATTGAAGGCTTTTCAAAGGGCCAGGATTAAAAATCCCACGTGGATTTATAAATTAAAAAAATTATTATCATTATTATTATTTTTAAAATTTAATTTACAAGTTAAAACTAATTTTCAAGTTAAAAAAATATATTTGAAAAAATAAAGAAATATTTTTTTAATCAGTAATCCCGAACCACCTCCTAATCTCTAAAGTGGAACCCCGGGTTTCTCCTCCTCCTCCTCCTCCTCTTAGATCTTCCTCTCCCGCTGGTTTGGAAGGAAAAAGAAAAAGAGGAGAAGAAAGACTGAGGATGATCCGAGGTTACGGAAAGTCTCGGACCTCCTCGCGAGATTCAATCGACCGTCAGAGCTTCTTAATCTGCTTACATTGTTTATTTAGCTGCTCGGGATCTCTCTCTCTCTCTCTCTCTCTCTCTCTCTCTCTCTCCGTATTTCCCTCTTTTTTTGGGGGTTCACAAACCATCTTGATCCGGTTCCGGGCCTCTGCGCGCCGACGGAGAACCGGGATCAGGATCACACAACCGGCTAATTGTTGTCGAGGGGGGAACCGCTGCACCTGTGAGCGTGCGTGTGCGTGTGTGTGTGTTTGGGTATATGTGTGTGTGTGTGTTTGCTCAGCAGCGTCAGAACCACATCTGCTTCTGGTCAGGGAGCGGGGACGCACACACACACACATACACACACAAACACACACACGAAGGGGGGTGGGCACCGGACATACTAACTAAATAGTAATAGTTATAGAAGACATAGTAACTAAATTAATATTTCGATTAAGGGAGTTTTTTTCTTATTTTGAAAATCGGAAGCTTCTTTGAAGTCGAAAAGATCCCCGATTTGGAAAGAGCAAAATAAAGGAATCGTTTTTTTATATATATATAAATTATACACACACACACACACACACACACACACACGATGTAATATTAAGGATTCAAACTGCATACGGGTCTTCACGGATACATCACCGGAAGTGACGTCGGGATTATCAGACGCGCGAGGCCCCGGAACCGCCCGAGTCCCGTTCAATCTGCGGACACGGTGGAGTCTGACCGGAAGTGAGGTCATATCACAATTAAAAACAACACGGTCGATAAATTAAACGTGAAATGTTTTGTTTTTTTGCTGTCAGCTCATTAAAATGGATGTCTCTGATCCAAACATCCCACAGGAATCTGGATTAAAAGTTTAAATAAATAAATAAATTATTTGCCTATTTTTGTCAGATCCAGACACTGCCCCCTTCTTCCAAAAGGCGAAACAAACAATAAAGCTCTGCTCTCTGTTCAAAAGAGGAAGAAAAAAAAAAAGACTTGTACGTGTACATGCACACACACATAGGCAAAACAAAGAGCGCGCATGTATGCGTGCATGCATGTGCCAATCACAGACAGCGACACGCACAACAAGAAACAAAAGCAGCCTTTATTCGAGTCGAGTCATTTTTTCCAACAAATGGCGTCTTCTGACTTGGACCTTGATTATTATCTGAGTAATATTTACTCATAATTTCTGACCATAATAATCAATGACAAAAAAAAAACAAACAAACCGTAAGATGGACATGAATAAAACCTTCAGACAAATAAGATGTTTTACAGTAAAAAGGTTAACTTAAAAAAAAAAAAAAACAATTGACGATAAGAATTTAAATTAAAATAGAATTAAACAAACAATCATACTAAGGCCTCACTCACGGACAAACCCTTCATTTGGAAAGAAAAAAATACTAAAAAATAAAAAAAGGAATTGTTGGATCCAGGTGGGTCTGGGTAGAAGTTCCCCAGGGGCTCCGGGACGGTTCCCTGAGGGCCCTCAGGCGTTGGGGTTCCTCCTCATGAGCTGGACGTCAGCGTCGACCATCTCCTTCACCAGCTCCTGCAGACGGACGGAGCCCAGACTCCAGGTATTTGTGCAGGAAGGGAAGGCCGGGCACCACGACAAACCAACCACGGCGGCGACAGACGAGTAAATAAACACGTAATGATTGCTCTCGGATGATAAGCTTCTGGTTTTTGAAGACCTGAGTCATTTCTCTACAAGTCGTAAATAGAAATATTTATTTGGTAATAATAATAATGATAATAATAATAATAGTAATAATAATGATAATAAAAACGCTTTTTTTGAATAAATTGTGTCGTCAAGACAACAGAGGCTGGATAAAAAACAGGGTTTGTGGGTTTTTCGGAAAAAGAGTGGTTCATATATTCGTACAAGACGCCCCATACATTAAGTAATTATACAGTAAATACAATGTTACAGCATCACACACACGTACATCATAATATAATAAAAATGATAAAATTATAAACATAATATATAATAATAAATTGTAATAAAATGAAAAAAAATTCTAGGTTGCAGCAGAAACAGCCTTTCCCCTGATATTGAGATATTTATTTTAATATCATCTTCCGCACCCCCGCAGTTTCATTCCAGCGAGTCTTAACGAAGGGGGCGACTCCGACGTCAAATATTAAAAGACATAAATCAGCCGTCACTCTCTAAAAACTTTTAATATCCCGCTCATTTATCGGCATACGTGCGCGGACACACACACACACACACACGCACACAAACTGCTTCTTTTTCCCTTGTTGTCCTGGCAAACCTTCATAAATCTTTCTCGCGAGCGGTTTTATTTTGTTTGTCCAACCTTTATAAGGCAGAAAAAGCATGGATTTTTTTTTTCTAAAAAAAGCAGGGCATATATATATATATATATATGAGTAAATTTTGGGGCTGAAAAACAATTGTTATATTTCCATAACCTATTTTATTTTCCTTATATGTATGTTTACACATATCTAAAATGGATAAGGTTAGCTCCTTTGAGTGTGTAAAGTGGGCCACGCACCTCGAACGTCACCGTGGGCTTCCAACCCAACTTCTGATGTGCTTTACTGCTGTCACCTTGCAGGTAGTCCTGTGGAGACAAAGAGAAGGGGAAGGGGGGAGGAGAAGGAAGAGGGGGAAGAAGAGGAGGAGAAAGAAAAACAAATTATTCACTCGGCCTGATGGGTGAGCAGAGAACCCTCCGGTCGGCGGAGGCGTCAACGTCGTGATATAAAGATGTTCTGAACTCGACCCCGACGTCTGAGGGCTGACACACACACACACACACACACACACACACACACACACACACACGCACACACACAAGCACGCACGCACAACCCTATACATAAATACGTATAAATACACACATGCATTCACATTCTTTCTCTCCCTCTCTTGCAAACACACATGTACACACACACACAAATATGTGTAATTGTTCAAACACACACATGCAGTTACATGCATACATGAACAGACGTGCATAAAAACACACACAAAAACACACACACACACACACACACACTATCTCGGGGGGGGGGGAGTCTCAGTGTCAGACCATGATGAATTGTGGCACTCTGGTGGTGTAAGCCCCCCCCCCCCCCCCCACACACACACACATACACACACACACTCCCCCCCACACACTCCACCCCCCCCCGCCGTGTTCTGCAGCTGGTTCAGGACCCGCAGAGACCCCCCGCTGAAGACCACCGAGGAGACGACCCGCCGAGTGAAGCTTATAACGATAATAATGATAAATAACACAATAATAAAATAGTAATAACACAGACATGTCAGAGGTGGAGCTGGACGGCAGAGAGGAAAAATAAAAAATAAAACAATGAGAGCGATACGGCGTGTTGCTTCATGGTATTGACTTTTTTTAATGGGGTAAGGGTGGGGGTGCGTAATCCCGGGCAATCCGAAGCAGCCGCGATGCAGGTTTACTTTGATTTAAAGTCCGATGCAGTGCAGCGGCAGACGGCGTGAACAAGAACAATACAACGAAAAAAAAATGAAATCAAAATAAAATTAACATTGTGACGGCCGAGAGCGACTTTCGGCTTTATCGGAAAATCTGCTTTTGTGGGGGGGGGGGGATCCCATTGAGTTTACAGAATAATCTGACCGGCAATCACAAATGTATCGCTGTTCCTCGTCCGACTGGTGATTTCTTCCAGATTATTCTTTAGTGTTTTGCTTAATAAAGTCATTTGATGAGGATTTCACGATGTTTCCTGCCCAATTTTCCAGGTCGAATATCGGTAATTTCTCACAGATTATGAGATCTGGATCCGACGTCTGGGTCAGTTCTAGTTCACGTTCTTTACAACAATTTATAAAAACGGCATGAATCTGCGAACCACCTTCGAATTGTCTCGTCAACTTTAAATTCATGGATTATTCTAGTTCGAAATAAATTCGAAAGAAAAAATACCCTAATCCCAGTTTGGCGGGCGCCAACATTTCCCTGACTCAAACTCTGTTAAAGGCCACTTTTCTACCAAAAACGCAGCAGTTTAACGGCTCACAATGCTACATCTGCCACTGGGCGGAGCGTTTCTACGTTTTCAAGGAGTCTGCAAATGCGTAACCCAACCTCAGCAAACGGAGCGGTGCTGCCGGAGGTTGTTGGGGCGCAGTGCTACCTGGTTTGCTCAAGAGCCGAAGCAGCAGAGATGAAAATATGGCATCGGTAGAACCGGGGAGGAGAATTCTCCGTCCACATGGCGCAATGTTTATCAGCCCTGTCACCATGTTTGTTATTGTCTGATACAGAACTCGGATGTGAACTCTGCGCCGCCTCCTAGTGGAGGCGTTGCTTAACAACCAAGGTAAAGTATGTGGGCAGTGACGCTTGATTGCATTTGCTATTTACATGGACAACCCGGGCATGGATGGAGCTTAAGGCGGAACGATTTTTTTCAAGGTAGACTGTCTTGGTTGTTATTGTTCGGAAGCTAGTTCCTGCTCAGAGGCGTGTTTTTTTGGATAAAGGCGCATTCTTGGCACTTGTTTCGGCCATTTGAACAGTTGAAAGAAAATCAACCAAAAAAAAAAAAAACAAACAACCAAACTTCATTCACTTTCCGATAGATTTCCGATGTATCGGAATGTATCGTGTTTTTTTTTGGATCCAGGCGCAAACTCGCTGAATGGTTAGGCCATCTTTGCGCGTTCAATGCTCAAAACACTCGAAACAAAACAAACTTCGTAGACTTTCCGATGTATTTACCGACCGGATATCGAGATGCCAGGCTGCTGCCGGCTGCGCCCGCTGGTGGAAACATCGTGTAAGCGTGAAGGCCGCTTGCTTGAGCGTGGTGGGAGGGCGGCCGGCGTTCCGTCCACCGGCGCCAACAATCGGGTTAGACGGCGGTTTATCGCATGTTGCCGCGGGAGACCAAGCCCTCCTTCATGATTGTTTGCATAACAAAAGCACTTATTAAACCCAAACCACCCTTCTTCTGTTTCAAAATAAAAGCCCCAGGGCTGAAACAGGAAACTGCTGCAGCCAAGCAGACGATTATGTCACTTCCTGCGATGTCCTTTTTTTTTTTTTTAAATAAAAAAGCGTTTCCATTAAGCGGAGTTAAGACGCGGCAGCCGAGACAGCCTTCGGACGAGAAGACGACGGGGCGCGTTCGTCCCCACGACATGTTGTTTCTAGACGATCCTGTTACAGAGGAAGCCACGGCGCAGCAGGAACCTCCACCCCCGCCGCCGCCCCTCCACCCCGCATATTATTGGGCCCGGGTCGAGAACCCGGCCGAGCTCCGAGCCCCTCTTTTCTTTATTTTTAACCTCACGTGGGTTGAGCGGCGGCGGATGAAAGCGGCGACCCGAGTTTTCTCAGCAGGACAAACAGCCCTTTCTCATGTGAGCCGCTCGCTACATAACCAACCCCCCCCCCCCCCCCCCCCTCGCCGCCCCTCCACCCTTTTTTTTTTTTTTTTTTTTGGCTTCAAGGACAGAACTGGAAACTTTTTTTTCTTTTCTCTCTCTCTCTTTCAGACTAATTACCTTCAGCAATGAGACGTAATTCACTGCGGAGCTGAATGCAATCATTACTCTGTGCCGCAATTTAATTAAATAATGCACTTGCTTCATAATTATATTGATTAGATGGAAAACATTTGGGAAGGGGGGGCGGAGGGAGTGAAAAAAAAAAAAAAAGAGAAATCAAGTGGCCCAGTCAGGAGCACAGAAGCCGGTTTGTTCGCCGGGCCGTCGGAGTTCATGGTTCCTCCGGTAGCTGGAGAGGTCGGTTTGGGATTCGTGTGAAAGTGCCCGTGTGTTCCCGCCGCCGGCCCCCGGGACGCTCCGGACGGCGGCCACCTTCAAACCGGCGCCGTTTCTCGTTCTCTCGCCGAAGCCGGCTGATTAGAGCCGACTGCAGCCGCGACCCCGACCCGACCCCCCCTTTCCCGCCCCGGGGGCCGGCGCTACCACGACAGGCTTCAAATAGAAACGTCTTGTCCTTCGGGCCGCTCCCCTTAGGAGTCGCCACAGCCAATCATCTCGCCATCATCTAACTCACAGCCAATCATCTGCCTCCGTCTCGCCGACAGCCATGGAATCTAACCCTCTCCTCTCACACCAACTGACTCCATGACCTCTTTCCCTTCATCCATAAATCTCCTCTTTGGTGTTCCTCCTGACCTCCTGCCTGGCAGCTCCAACCTCAGCATCCTTCAACCCAGAACTTCACTCCGCCTCCTCTGTCTATGTTCAGACCATCTCAGTCTGACTTTATCTCCAGAACATCTCACATGTGCCGTCCCTCTGATGGACTCATTTGATCCTATATACAGTCTAAATACAGTATCGCACTACCTCATCCATTCATGCTCTAACTCTGCTATCTTTCTTATCCTTGTTGGTCCCAGCCTGCACACACCCTGCAAATTTTTGTTCACTTATTTCATTCTCATCATTGCTATTGTCACTATTTATATTGTCTTTCAGATTTGGTTGTGTATTTTCCACCCTTACTGTTCCTTTATGTTGTCCATTATTATCCCTGATGTTGTTGCTGTTGTTGTTGTTGCTGCTGTCTATTTATTTGTGGATGTCTTGCTGTTTTCTGTCTCGCTATTTAAATCTATATTCATATTTATTTTACTTTTTTTATTTTTTGACATTATAGCTGTGATGCTACTGTGACAAAGCAATTTCCCCTATGGGGATCAATAAAGTTTATCTTGTCTTATATATATATATATATACATATATGTTGCTTGGATTACCTGCAAATTAGCATGATGTCATCTGAGAAGTTAGCATGTTCTTATAGAAGAAAATCACGCTGAAATTCCCCCCCAAAGTTTTTTTCTTTTTTCAGAATTTTAAAAAAATTGTGAAAAATTAGTCAAAATTCACAAGAAATGGCTACAAAAAAAAGTTGTGAAAATATCCAGAAAGAATTGTTATAGAATTCGAGAATTTGAGGATAAGTAGGATGTTTCCAGAAGAATTGAAAAGAGACAAAAACTTCAGGGAACAAATTGCAGAAAAAAGATGTAGAATAAGAGAAAAATAAAAGAGAAAAAAATTCCTGAAAAAAAAATCCAAAAAAGGAAAAAAAAAAAAGAAAAAAAAACAGAAATGAATGATCGTATGACTAAGCAAGGCATTTTATAAATGTTGTGACACATGAGCAAAAAATGCCAAAAACCTTTGATGGGGGAGGGGGGCACCCGTATACTCATGAACTTTTTATTATTTATTCAATAAAATGTGACAAATCAAGGGGTTTGGTCGGCCATTTCGGGCTGAAATGCGGTATCTGATTAAAAAAAAAAAAGAAAAAAAGAATACTTTGTGAGTTTCACATCATCGGCCTTGGAGGAAGGACTTGGAGTACGAGCAGAATTTTCCTTCTAACTCCTAATGAGGGGTCGTAGATGAGATGAGCGGTCAAAAGCAGGAGCCGCCTCAACGCATCATGAGAGCAGCCGCGTCTACAAGAGGGTAAACAAACATGGCCGACGGTTGGCTGGTTTTAGCGCAGCTACCTGTTTGTTAGCGCGGCTATCTGCTCTTTCCTCCATTGCTGGAGTCTCGCTAGGTAGGTAAACTTTGCCATCTGTTGTCTTAACATTTCCGTTAAATCCCGCGTGCTCGCAGCCGGAGGCGGCAAGTTGCGATCGAGTCGGCCTTCGGACGTCTCAATCGAAAGCGGGTGCAGCCGTGTTCGAAATGTCGAAACTACAACAAGGGGAGGAGGAAGAGCAGTGTATCTTCGTCAACTGTCAGGCCGTCCGGGGCCCGGGAAAGGGACGTCGGCGGAATCGGACTCCTATCCGCTAAATCTGCCGCCTTAAGACGCCACCGCATGGCCTTTTCTTGGCGTCCAGGAAGCCGATCCAGCGCTCTCTCTTTCGGGATTCCGGGCAGGTGACAGACAACCTCTGTCTGGAGTACGAGGAGGAGGAGGTGGGGAGAAAAAAAAAAAAAAAGTCTTGCCTTCGGTACGGCTAACGAGAAGCGTCCCGCGGCCGAGTGAACTCACCCCGAACAGAGCATGTAGCGAATAATTCACCGTGAACGACTAACAGATGGGGGCACAATATAATCTTCATATGGATCCGATTTGGAGCCGAACCCGACATTTCGGTACATCCTGTCTCAGCGCGGCACTCTGCCCATGTCTGAAAGTATGCGGCAGGAGGAGGAGGAGGAGGAGGAAGAAGAGGAGGGTGGTAGGGTGGATGGGGGGGTTTAAAAAAAAAAAAAAAAAAAAAAACGGAGGCGAGGGTTGACGAATAGCGCTGAACTCGCCGCGCTACTTGCGCCAGACGCCCAGTGTGCGTGTCAAACCTCCCGGATCAGCCAGGATCCACCGGAGCCTGTTTCCAATTATTCGGACGCTGGTTTGGTGACTCACCACCTGCTCGCGCTCAACATCTTCAAACCTCGCATTCAGGCTACGCTAGCTGCTCTTGTAGGTTCTTTTACTAAAACTATTACGGTATCGCATCGGCTGTTAGCATGTTAGCATGGGGTGTCAAGCTCATTTTCACAGAGGGCCACATCAGCCCTCAACGGGCCACATGTAATGGTAACAGTATGAATATAACCAAATATAATGTAAAATAAATGTAACTACACCTGAACGGTAAATAACTCATTCAAATCCAAATTGCTTTTCTCTTCCTGGACATTTTGGGATCATTTGTATTTCTCTATTCCACTTGTTGAAAATGGTGTTAATGTGGATACGGGGGATGGCGTCACTTTGCGGGTAACAATTGAATTGTGGGAAATGTGGCCAATGCACGTGTTAGACTTATTCATTTTAAGACAATCAGATCATCTGAACCCGCGGGCCTCGAGTTTGACAAATGTATCTTAGCGCTGCTGTCGTTATTAGCATGAGATCATTAGCGCCTCTCAATCACACGCTCGCTTTATATCTTTCTCTCTCCTTCTTTTACCCCTGCCGGTCGAGGTAGAAGGCTGCCGGGATCAGCGAAAGTTTCTGCCTGGTGAAAAAGGCAGTTTTTCCACGCAGCTGTTGCCAACTGCTTGCTCATGGGTGGAACGTAGAGTTTCTGTCAATCATCTTAAAGAACGTGGTCCGGACCGCCTCTGCACGGAAAGTGTCACCAGACATCTGCGTCGTGATTCGGCGTCGTGTAAATAAAACCTGATTTGACTTCTCCACACGGCAGCTTCGGAACCTGTTTTCACTTTGGCTGCATTTCTGCTTCTATTAAAAACATGTATGGCCGTTTGTTCCTCTCTGTTCTCCACGTCGAATTAACAGGAACCTCTAGAACATCTTCCACTTCCTGCCGCCATCAAACTTTCCAGTCGCGGGTTGAGGGGAGACGCCATAATGTGTCCCTTTGACAGACCCGTCGCCTAGCAGCTTATCTCAAAGCTAGCAAGATGTCAGACCCACCAAGCTAATTCATCCTATTTGCACGTGTACAACGGTTGCGATGGATATTTATCTAATTCACAAACCGCTATAAATCGGAATGAACGCCATCTATTTTGTGCTTCGAGTTTACCAGATGTATTCACGCTTGCGCGATTGAAAACCAAAGTTAGCCAGTGGGTCCTGTGCTAGCAAAACATGACAAGGCAGCGGCTACCGGCGATGCTAATCACTCACTGAAGAGTCTAAAATGAGTTACAAGAAAAATTGCGTTTGGTGGTATTTTAGGTTTGTAAAATGTAATAGCGGCGGCGCACTAGCGAAGCGGTTAGCGCTACAAATCTACAAAATGAACGATCTTCCAACGTCGGCTCGTTATTTCAAACTAGGCATGCTATACGGTGTCATATCAACAACGTGTGCATCTGAACGACTGGGTTAGGAGTCTTTAAATATAATCACAAAATGAGTTTACATTATTTTACCAATGGACATATTTAGGTGAATCGGCACCATATGCTGCAATGCTTTTTTTCCCCGCTCGGTATCGCAGGCAAGAACCCAGGAGAGGAGGTAGAAAAAGATGCTAGCACCTAGCTCAGATAGAAAAAGGCTTCGATTGGTAGCCTCACGCAACACACGAAGCAGATATTGTTATGATAATAATGATGTAACTTGTCTTAATATATTAAGTGAGCATATGTCAGGTTCCTCCTTGGGGGGGGGTTAAGTTCTCAACGCAACGGCTAACGTTCCCGGAGTCATTGTATCCTTGGCTGACTCTTTCACTGCAAGGTCAAACCGCTAGCATTTGTTTTTTTCCCGCCCTGCTATTCAAGGTGGCCCCTCCCTCTAACCCCCCCACTCCGTTTCCCCCCGACACGCTCCTCTCTAATAAAAACGAGGGGCCGTAAAGAATAATCCTTAAAAATGTGCGAGGCGGCGGCGGACGAGTGCAGCGCCGACCACGCTCCATAAAGCACACAGGCAGTAAAAGGCGTCCGAGGGCAGGCATTTAACGCGACGGAATTCTGGTATCGTTGCTGTGGCTCGCAATAAATCACAAAGGGGTGGGGGCTTAAACCCCCCCCCCCCCCCGAGCATGTATGGACACACACACACACACATACAACACTAGCGGGGGATAGGTAAGAAGTTGAATGTCACTTTATTTTTCTTCCAACTGGAAACACACCCACTTACGGGACGCAGATCAAACGTTCCCTGAACGCCCCCCCCCCCCGTCTCTGCGGGGCGGCCTGCTGGGAGCTTGTGATGTGGTTTTGGAAGTCCAGTAGCGTCTCTGCTATTTGTACAGTAGTGGACATGAAGCCGCCAAGACCCCGGACATCAAAAGGGATCTGATAAGGGCGGCCGGGAGCGCGGCAAGAGCCCGGAGCCCACGGCCCCCGCGTCCACCCCCAAATGTTCCGGCCGTGTCCCCGACCTTTGACCCTGCGGGTTTATTTTTTTTTTTTGGATGGGACAACCCCTCCCCTTCTCCCCAAACCATCCGTCCCACGGTATTTTATACCACAACGATGGAGACGGCTGGAAAAAAGGGATCATAGAAGTGGCTGGGAGCCCAGGTGTGTGTGTGTGCAGGTGAGAACACACTCCCGGGAGACACACCCCGCTTCTTTAGGGCCAAGTCACAAATCTGTCACTGGTCAGGAACACACCTCCGCCAGCATCGCATCAACTTATCCCTGTCTTGAAAAGCACAAAAGACCCCCAGTTTTCAGGCGGGTGGGAGGCAGGGGTCGGGGTGTGAAATAAGAGACTTTGGTAGTAACGTGCATGACATCGCAGTTCACTGTAAATATTATAAAACGTGCTTTGGCAAGACTTGGGCGAGCCGCCGCTCTTTTCCCTTATGCGTGTGTGACTGAATCAAAGTGTATAATTAGACTTGATTTTCCAATCGTAAACAAAAAAAAATAATGTCCGTGTCTCCCGGCCTCGGGGGTCAGCAGGTCCCCCCACGGGGCTGGGGGGTGGGGGGGTGGGGGGTGGGGGGTCCCGGCATCAACCTGATGGGTCGTGAGAAGACCGGCGCGAATCGGGAGCTCACCAATGTTTGCTTTCCCCCGTGGCTCTCCGTAATCCCTGCTCCTCTGGAAATACCGGGTGCTGCCCGGTTGGGAGTCTATAAGCTCGCGGCTAACGCAAACTAAAGATGAGAAGTTAAGTGAAGCTAAATACTCGAGCAAACTAAAGCTGAGGCCAAAATATGCTAATTAGCCAGCTAAAGCTAAATTGTAGGGTTTTTATGTTTTTGGACCACAAGTGCACAAGTTAACTCGCAAATTACAAGTTAAGTGTGTCGAGCTAATTTAAGCTAATGAGCTAAAGCCAACAAAAGCAATAAATTCTAATCAGCTAATTCACCGAAGCCATCATGCCAAAGCTAACTACTGAAGGAGAATCAAAGCTAAGATGATTTAGTGACTCGGCCCAACTGGAGAAGACTAAATTAGGCTAACTAAACAAAGACGACCAAAGCTACGTTGCTGGGACAAACTTAAGCTAAATAAATACAGCTAATTAGATCGTCAACTGACAATTTTATGCAAAAGATCATCAACGGGCATACCCAAAGCGAAATAACTGATGGTCATTCCGCCCGATTGAAGATGACTACCTTGGGCTAGCTAAAGCTAAAGCAGACAAATGCTCACCAATCAACTGATGAGATGATGGAAAATCATCCGATTTTTTTCAAGTCACGCAACAAGTCCTGTTGTATTCGGGTGATGCAGATGCGGCTGATGCACCAGGAGGACGGGTTCCTGGACCGGGCAGGGGTATCGCATTTACCAATCACACGCTTTGACTGAAGATCCAAACAACATTAGTTGTAACTCCACTCCATCTCGCACCATGTGACTTGGAAAAGTCGATCACCAGAAAGGCAAGACAACACTCCTTTCTTTAACAACTCCAGATTTGTGCGCATTTATACACATTTGTGCAGGGGTGCCCAATATGTCGATCGCGATTCGTCACTTGACTGACAGCTGGTGTGTCCAATCTGACCTTTTCTGGCACAGACGTCACTGCGGATGCGCAAACAACGCGTTCTAGCAAGCTAGCGAGTTAGCCTCCAATTTATGTTTCCTGAATATATACTGAATGCTGAGTATATATATACATATATATTCACCATTTTTAGTGGAGGTAGATCATGTTTACATTTGAAAAGTAGCTCACAAGGCCAAAAAGTGTGGGCACCCCCGGTATACTGCTAGCTTAAAGCTACCATCATGGCATTATACTTGGACTCAGACTTGAGACTGACTCGGGAGTCGCAAAACAATATTTTGGTCCCGCCTCTGAAGTGAACCTCAATTCCTATGACCTTGAAATTGATTTTGTGTCAATATTTTTATTTTTTCTCCCTGACCTGAAAAGGTAATTAAAGTAAAATTCCGGAATACCTCTAGTGACTTGAATTGTTTACTCCGCCTTTGAATTTAGAGCCAATAAGACATTGTTGCAATACGTTTTTAATGAATCACAGGCTGAGGTGTCTCCAGGAATCCAAGACAGTTACGAGCCACTCCCAGGTTGGGGGTCAAAGGTCGGGGACGGTGTGCGAGCGAGACTTTAGCGCAGTGTGAGTTATAGCTCAGGTTTCCTTCCCTGCCTCCCCGTGCAGCATGGCCTGTGCACAATGTGTTAAGTGACCTCTAAGGGGTGGCCCTGTCATCCTGATGAGTACATACACTACACATTTTACACTCCCCCATGCACACACACGCAAGTGCACCCCCCCCACACACACACACACCCAAAAGCACACAATGACACACATGGCAGCCCTTAAATCTGAAAGTGTAAACTTCTCCAAATTCACCACCGTAATGTAACAGACAATCATGGCTGCCAGTTGCAATAATTGGAACGTTCCATTTTCCCGGGGGCGCGGGGGGGTGCTAAGCGTCTCGGGATGTTACACGTGTCATGCAGATTTTATGTGTTTCTGAAACGGACCGTGACATTTTTAGGGGCCGCTATCAAGCTGCACGGGCACAGCTCCTTGGCTATACCCACGTCAGAGAATAATCATGACACGTGTGTGTGCATGTGTGTGTGCGGGGGTGGTTTGACTCATTCTGAAAGCCGCATAAAATATTTTAGTTATCCTAGCATACTGTATCGTACCATACCATGTCGAATTGCACCAGACCTTAATGTACCACATTGTATTGTACTGTACTGAATACTTGCACTGCAGAATACTAAATCATACTATACGTTACAGTACCATGTACTATACTGTATAGAACAATATTATATCATATTACAGACTTGCAAAAAATTGCTATCTTGGTAGACAAACATTATCCAATATTTTAAGACTTTGTGCAAAGTGCTAACCAAAGTTCTTCTGACGTCAAATTGACATCCGATGAAGCTGCATATAATTTGCAATTTGCTACATTATACTATGCTATGCAGGACTATACAATGCTAAACTGTACTGAAGTGTACAAAACTATCTTATCCAATGCCATGCTACAATTCAAAATATCATATTATACTGTAGTAAGGTCTAGTATGGTATACTGTTGCGTGCTATCCTATACGTTATGCAATGCTATGCTATACTATACTAAACTGTACTATACTATGCTATACTGTACTAAGCTGTACTATACTATGCTATTCTCTACTCTAGTAAAGTGTACTATACTATGCTATGCTATACTGGGCTATATATATACTATATATGTACTAAACTGTACAATACTATAATATAAAATGCTATGCTGAACTGAACAATACTATTCTGTACTAAACTCTACTAAGCAATACTGTAGCATACAATACTGTAGTATGCTATACGATGCTATGTTATGTTATCTTATACTATGCTATGCTATACAATGCTAAACTGTACAACACTATGATATGCTGTATAATACAAACTTATACTATAATGTAGTAAACTCTACTATATTGTACAATGCTAAGCTATACTCTACTAGCCTCTATGCTATTCAATGTTATACTATGCTACTGTCATGAGCCAGTCTTGTTTACTTTCAATAAAGCAGTACTTTTACAGCTAATTTTCTTAATTGCAATTTGCCGACAGTACTTTGACTGAATACCAAAGCAGTATTTAGTCAATTTCTTAGAATTTTATAGAGGTTTGCGAAAGTACAAAAGTACAAAACAAGTCAGGACTTTCAAAATAAAGCCATGACAACCCGTCTGCTTCGTAGCGCATCCGTCAAAATCCCACACTGCTGACTTTACCAAAAACTTTACGGGGGGGGGTGCTAATGAGCCCCTTCAGCGCAAGATCTTTTTAAACACACACACACACACACACACACACACACACACACACACACACACCACGTCTAATACGAGAGTGTTTTCGAGTATTTACAACCAACCTCCTCCCGACATGTGACTGAAGGAGCAGCTAACCTAGCATTATGCTGGGAAAAACAACAGGAAACAATTAGCGGGGCAGCGGCGTGAATCTCCACAGGAAAACAGTAAAAGTCGCTTGTGGTCAGTCCAAAAGCCCAAACATCACACACACACACACACACACACACACATACACAGTCATTTACTTCGTCACCCCCCCACACAAATTTACCCTCCCCCCTCCCGTCCTGTGGCTCCGTTGTGTTGACAAAACTCCATCAGTGCTCATTTAAATTCCCCCGGGGGAGGGCGACTCGGGGGTGTGGGTATGCGGCGTGATAAATATTTTGCCGGCTGAGGACACACTCGACACACACACTCCGGCCTCTGGATCTGACGGCCGATGATGCGAGTTGCCCCGAGGGGTGTTTGGCAACGCTTGGCGGGGAGATCCGCGCGGACGTGGGGCGTTCACTGTCAAGATAGCAGCGGAGGGGTGGGTGGGGCAGATTTACAGCCATTAGCAAAGGATAAATTTATGTTTGTGTGTGTGTGTGTGTGTGTGTGTGTGTGTGTGTGCCCCCGCGTCCAAGGATAATCTCTTAATGTGTGAAGTTTATAGAAATGAATAGGAAAATATCGCACATTTGCACATCTGGATATAAATGCATTTGCAGACACACACACACACACACACACACACACACACACACACACACACACACACTGAGTGCATAACCACAGCGGAGCTGGACTCCTCACTACTGTTCCACAGAGCTGTTCCCGACCTCCCCTTCCTCCTGTATTCTATTATTCCTGCGGACGGGAAACAGATCATAATTCCTGGAGTCAGCAGAAAGCTGCAGACTGAGGGAGTGAGGGTTGGAGGGAGGGGGCGAGACTGTGTGTGTGTGTGTGTGTGTGTGTGTGTGAGTGTGTGTGTGCGTGTGGGGTGCTCAGGTGACTGTTGGCTACGACTGAGGTCAAGCTGAAGCGGGGCAGTTAAGTCATTTCCAGTGAAAAGTGAAATGTGTGTTTAGTCTGTTTGCGCTTTTGTATAATATAGTTTGGGTGAAACAGCGCTTTGTGTGCCTCCGCATGTGCGCGCACACGTGTGTGTGTGTGTGTGTGTGTGTGCACGGCGGGTGTTTAGCATTTCTATCAGCCTCTGGGTGTTTCATATTTCAGGAGACATCAAAAGGCAAACATAATTCCCCTTCTTTAAACAACATTTTGAACAATCTTACGGAGAGAAGAGAGAGAGGCTAAAGCAGGGAGAGGAAAATGAAAATGAAAGTTCTTTTCAATCTGGGTTTGGTTTGTGGAGCCGGATTAGAAGCCGCTCTTCACCTGGGATTACGGGAGGCTTCGTCCTGCGACGTTAAGGATTTGAACTTCATTTAAATGATTGAATAATATAAATACATATATATAATGCTCAAAAAAAACATAAAGGGGACACTTAACACAATGTAACGCCAAGTCAGTCACACTTGTGTGAAATCAAGTCAATTATTTTCACTTGTTTTAAGGATATTACGTCAACGTTGGATCAGCCTGTAGTTTGTTTTTCCGCTTACGTTCTGAGCGTGACTCCGATTCCACACCTCCGTGGGTTCATACATTTGATTTCTATTGATCGTTTTTGTGTGATTTTGTTGTCAGCACAATCAACTGTGTAAAGAACAATTTAATACAAATATTTCATTCATTCAGATTGAGGATGTTATTTTAGTGTTCCCTTCATTTTTTTGAGCATATATATATATGTATATATATGTATATAAAGAAAAAAGTGGATCTGGATCAAAACTTTCTTTTATGTCATTATATCATGACAATTATTTTTTTTACAATTTTGACTAAATTTGAAGCTATTTCTTTCAAATCTCTTATATTTGGGGAAATTGATAAAACCCTTTAAGGAAATTTTTAAGAAATGTATTCTAAAATTCCTTTATTTTTAACAGGATTTCAACTCAACTTTTTTTTTCATTTTTTTCAAATTATCTGGAATTTTCAAAAAAGTTCAAATCCCCCCAATTTCTTTTCAAATATTTTAAATATATGACAACTTATTTATTTTGTAGTTTTCAGGACATGTGTCACTGAACTCTGGAGTCTATATCCAGTATATATATACAAAAGAAAAGTGGATCTAGATTAAAACTGTCTTTTTCATCATTATATAATGACAACAATTTTTTTCAATTTTGACAAAATTTGAGATTATTTCTTTCTTTAGGGAAAATGATAAAATCCTCTAAGGAAATTTTAAAGAAATGTATTCTAAAATTTCTTTATTTTTGACATGATTTCAACTCAACTTTTTTTTTTTTTTTCCAAATTATCTGGATTTTTCAAAAAAATGTTGAAATCCCCCCCCCAATTTTTTTTTTTAAATATTTCAAATATACGAAAACTTATTTCTTTTGAATTTTCAGAGCAACGTCTTCCTTAAGACTGGAATCGAAATGATCTCACGCGGCGCCTGTGCAAATAAAGACGATGAAGAGCGAGTTGCCCTCGGAGCGGAGAGCCGGGCCTGAGCGGACATGCCTTCCACTTCTGGGTTGACACGTTTTCAATCCCGGCCTCCTTCCTCCTCCTCGCCTCCGTCTCCACCCTGGGGAGGAGAAGGCTGGTGTCGACGCCGGAGGAGGAAGGAGAGGAGGTGGGGTGACACATGGCGAGGATGAGGGAACAGTCCTCTATAGACAGCACCTCCGCCAGAACGGCGTTTCCTCTCCGAGCAGCATTCCTCGCCTTATCGGCCCCCGAGATCTGCCCTCCTCATCGTGCCCAAACAGGGAGAGCCTCGACCGGAGCGAGCGAGCGAAGGGCGGGTGGAGGAGGTGGAGAGGGAGAGGGAGAGAGTGATAAAGGGAGGTGGAGATTCATCGTTTCCCTCCATCGCTCTGTCCGTCTTGTCAGCTGGCGATGGACCGATAAGGGCCGCGGGAGAAAAACTGTTTTTTAAATTGATTTTTTTTTTTTTTTTTTTTTTTATATAATACATTCAGTACAATTTTATTTTTTTATTCCGCTATTATAATTCTTTTTTTTTATTATTTGACCTAACTGCTGTGCGTTAGGTTTTATCATTTTCCCTAAAGAAAGAAATAATCTCAAATTTTGTCAAAATTGAAAAAAATTGTTGTCATTATATAATGATGAAAAAGACAGTTTTAATCTAGATCCACTTTTCTTTTGTATATATATACTGGATATAGACTCCAGAGTTCAGTGACACATTTTTTTTTTTTGTTGTAAATAATAAACCAAAGACAAATTTTTTATTGTGCTATCATAATTTTTTATTTTTTTTTATTTTACAATTATTTGACCTAACTGCTGTGCGTTCATTCTACTCGGATGAAATATTTTCATTTGAAATTAATATTTTGAATGAACAGACTGAATGTTTCAGAATTTCCTGAAAAACTCTGTGGAAAAAAAAAAAAAATCTCATTAAAAGAATCCCTTAATTCCTTAGATATAAAAGGTAATACTTTTATTATTGTTACTGCATGAGTTTTTTTAAATTGCTGTTTTTTGCTTTTTTCCTTGCAATATTTTCACAAAATCTAGTAAAAACTTTTTTTTCCCGATGGGAAAATCTGGAATCTGGAAAAGAAAATAATTCATTTTTTTTTTTTTTGTAAATAATAAACCGAAGACAAATTTTTTATTGTGCTATCATAATTTTTTATTTTTTTTTATTTTACAATTATTTGACCTAACTGCTGTGCGTTCATTCTACTCGGATGAAATATTTTCATTTGAAATTAATATTTTGAATGAACAGACTGAATGTTTCAGAATTTCCTGAAAAACTCTGTGGAAAAAAAAAAAAAATCTCATTAAAAGAATCCCTTAATTCCTTAGATATAAAAGGTAATACTTTTATTATTGTTACTGCATGAGTTTTTTTAAATTGCTGTTTTTTGCTTTTTTCCTTGCAATATTTTCACAAAATCTAGTAAAAACTTTTTTTTCCCGATGGGAAAATCTGGAATCTGGAAAAGAAAATAATTCATTTTTTTTTTTTTGTAAATAATAAACCGAAGACAAAATTTTGAGGGGGGAAGTATTTGTTAACGAACGATTTGGCCGTCAAATCCAGCCCTGAGCTGCAGACGGGGATCCGTGCAGCCTTGGGGGGGACATTTAAGGGTTCCTCAACCCGAAACACCTCCAGGAGTTTCCCTTTAACGCCTCCTTAGGAAACCCCGCTGCTGATTTAAAGCTCCCTCTCTTGAAGTGGTTCTGGAGACAACACTTGTTAAGCAGGAACAATCCGCCGAGGACCCGGGTTGTTTTTTTTTTTTTTTTTTTTCGGAAGGGGGGGTTGGGGGAGGGACTGGAAGAAAAACATATAGGCCTTAAATTGTGAAGGCGGGACGGAGGATTTATGGGCTCTGGCACCGACGCGGAGTCGGGCCGTGGGAGGGAAGGCGGCGTGATGGACAGGCGAGCTCGGAGAGTGATTGAGTGAGAAGGAGAAATAAATTGAGCGGCGGGTGGATGGAGGGGGCGGGGGGGAGGAGGAGGAGTAATGCAATGAAGCAGTCTGAGGGTTACAGGAATGTGAGGTGGGGGCGTGAGTTCAGGAAGGTTCGAGTGTGTGTGTGTGTGTGTGTGTGAGAGAGGGTGTTTCTAGAAAAAAAAAAGACAGATCGCAGCCCCCAGAATTAATTACGCAATCAAGATAACAAGCCAGGGAAAGACATTAGCGGGGTCACGCGGCAATTAACCCTTTACTCCCGATCACACACACACACACACATGCAAACACACATATGCACGGGATTTCAAAAGGACCTCTCCAAATGTCACCTGAGCAGGAAAACGACAAATTATTTTGTTTCGGAGGAAGAGGCGGGCCTGCAGCGACACAGCGACTACCTGCAAGGAGTCCGCCGCCGCCGCCGCCGCCGCCGCCGCCGCTGCCGCCGCCGCCTTGGTTGTTTACAGTGTGATATTGAGCGTGGGGGTGGAGGAGGAGGAGGGGTGGGTTAGAGTGGAGTCGGATGTGGTTCACACATTCCACCGCCGACTCAGATTACACAGCAGGAAACACCGGCCCTGCAGGACACACACTGCCCGACGCACTGATTTACACACACATACACACACGCGGAGTCAAGAGGGACACTTGTGTGTGTGTGTGTGTGTGGGGAAGGAGGGGTGTAAACAAAAGAAGAAATCTCAGTGTCTTGCTCAGTCCTTCGCTCACTTTCCTCCTTCCTTCCTGCCTCTTCACGGCGATGCAATGCGCGGGAAGTCGAAAACCTCCAAACCGTTAACGTCATCGGACCGACACTCGTTTCTTTTTCGCCCCGTTTGTTCTCCGATCCCCGTCTTCGCTACCTTCTTTTGTCCAAACTATAAATGTTTGCACCAAAAGGAAAAAAAAACAAAACGACAACAAGCTGACGATTGATTGGTCGTAATGAGCGGCGGGAGGGGGTCGGGGGTCAGGGGTCGCAGCTGACCCGAATCGGCGAGAACGACGGCGGCTCCGTTCCTCCACCGCGGCCTCGCCGGAGTCTGGTTTTCTGATTATCCGACATGGGAGAAGCAGACTTCCTCCGTCGGGTCTTTTTTAAAGGAGGCAGGTTCTACCAGAACCTGGGTTTTCACCCCCCCCCCTACAGCCCAACCCCTCGGTTTGCTCCATTTTATTATTTTGGACCAACAACCCCCCCTTTAACCCGTCCCTGAAAGAAAAACAAGGCGGCTCTTACATCCACTGCAGCTGTTTTTCCTCCATTTTTTTTTTCGGGGATCGTTCCTCGCCGCGGCCCCGGTCGCCAAACCCCGCCCCCGCCGTGACACTGAGTTCCATTGGGGGAAATAATAATTTTTTTTTTTTAAACGCCATTTTTTTTTTTTTTTGCTATCTTTTAATTGTCTCTCTATATTTACACTGCTCAAAAAAATAAAGGGAACACTTAAAAAACACATCCTAGATCTAAATGAATGAAATATTCTGATGAAATACTTTGCTCTTTACACAGTTGAATGTGCTGACAACAAAATCACACAAAAATGATCAATGGAAATCAATTGTATCAACCCATGGAGGTCTGATTAGGAATCGCACTCAAAATTAAAGTGTAAAAACAAACTCCAGGCTGATCCAACTTTGATGTAATGTCCTTAAAACAAGTCAAAATGAATCTGTGTTGCTTCCTGAGTGGACACTATGATTTCACACAAGTGTGATTGACTTGGAGCTACATTGTGTTGTTCAAGTGTTCCCTTTATTTTTTTGAGCAGTATATATTCATATCCGTATTTATTGATACTGTAATTGTTGCGCTGCTGTGATGCAAGAATTTCCCCTATATGTATATCTTATTTTTTGGGGGTGCATATGATGCAAACTGGCGTTGGAGGCGGAGCCTCTGTCCACTGCTCTGTGGCGTTCTAGTCCGAGCGCCGGGTCGCAGACGGAAAGGGGCGGAGCTTCAGGTTTCCTTTCACGACGAACACAATTCCAGTCTCAGGTTAGCGTGCGTTTTTCCCCCCGAACCGATGAAATCGGCCACTTCCTGTTTGGAGTCCTGGGCGTCCGGACGTAAAAAAAACAACTTTTATATTTCAACATGTGTGTGCGCCCCCTACTGGCCGGACCGGATATGACACCCCTTGAGGGGCCGACTGAGAGGTCGCCGTTCTGTCACCACGGCGGCAACGACAGCGTCGATTCCCGGAGGCGGAGACGCTCAGAATACTTAATCCGCCGATCATGACGCGGATCGGCTCGGAGGCCCGACGCTCGTCCCCCTCCGGCGAGCCGCCGCAAAGAACTCTGGGTGATCAACCCCAGCTGGGACAGGAACCGACACGACCCCCCCAACCCCCACCCCCGCACCCGCCCGTCCGTCTGGCAGGTTTCTTTCGTCAAGCCCGGCGCCGAGCGCCGCTGATAACGATGGAATCCCGGACCGGCCGTCCCCCCCCGGAACCGCCGAGCCCGACGGCGGCCAACAAACTGCCGCAAGGTGCCGGGGACGCGGCGATCTATCACGCCGTGGACGGCGATGGGATTCCGGTATGGCGTGGAGGGAGGGGGACTAACTAGGGGCTCCGTGTAGATACCGAAGTGCGACGGTTCACATGATCCGGAGATTTCCGTCCCGTTTTCCCTGCCTTTTCTGCACGCCGTTTTCCTGCGGCGACGCGGCTGCAGCGTCTCTTACTCGCTGTCAGGGAGCAGAACCGGGTCAGCCTGTGGGCTGGACGGCCGAGGGGCCCAGGGTGGTTCCGCTCTGACGGTAGGAGGAAACTCCTTCAGGAAATACCAGACTGCCAGACACACACACACACACACACACACACACACACAATCCACAGGCTCTCTTTCTCCTACAGTTGCACTCAAAGCTCCAGCAGAAAAAAAAAAAAAAATCCTGGAAAAAGAAGGCCGACTCTCTCGTCTCGATCCCGCCTCGAAGACCGCGCGCCCGAACGCCACCTTTGCTCGGAACGCCTCCCCAACCCCTGGATCCGGCGCGAGGTGAGGCGGTTCGCGTGCTAACGCCGCGCCGCACGGCCCGTCGGGATCTGGCGGGCGTCCAGGGCGTCAATTACCGCTTAACTTTTATTTTCGTTTTTTACGAGCGAGCCCAATTTGAGGTATAAATCAGGTGGCGGGTCCGAGCCGGCGCCCCGGGGAGCCCGACCCCTCCGCTCGGGCTCGTGAAAAGCCGATGGAGTTGTTTCCGACCCGAGGGGCGATAAAACGGAAAGGAAAACCTGTGAAAATGGGGAAAAGGCGCTACGCGGTGAGGACGGGGCGGCGGACGATGACGCCATCCACCGGACTTTCCTCCAGCGGCGGCCATGTTCCACTCAGCGGCGCCGCATTCTGACCTCGGCTAACGGATTTTAGCTTCACCCGAGGGGCCGAAATACACGGCAGAATAAATCCACCGTGTCTCTTCCTGTTCAAATCAGAGACGAGCCTCCAGAGGCCCTTCTGACGTCAATAATCAATTTATTACAATAAAGATACAAAAATCAATACTGTAAAAAATCATCACAAATGAAAGGAATTTCCTTGATTTTTTTTTTTATTTAAAAAAAAAAAATAATAAAAATTAAAAAAAAAAAAAAAAATATATATATATATATATATGTATATATATATATATATGAAATATAAAACATGGTTCTTTAATGTTTTATAAGATAATCAGAATTCCATAATCACGCTTAAGCTTTGACTGCAATCATTTAAAAAGTAAATAAAAATTATTATTATTTCAAAACAAATGCAGAGGATCGTCAAAAGCATTCGACCAATGAAATCCTGCGGGTCAAATCTAACAAGCTAAGAGCCGTATTCTTCTATCAATTTGGTCGGAGAAACCGCTGTCGGTAGACACGTTGCCATAACGACGACAACCTAGTAGAGGATAAAACTTGACCGCACATGCGCCCGTTAGCGGACGGTGCAACTGTGCTAACTGTTGTAGCCGCTACTGTTAGCATCTGTCCAGTCATTTTCCCACAACCTTGGTTTTTGTCTGCCAGGCAGAGACCACAGGAAGTTCTAATCAGGAGCGTGACGTGGCTGCCACACACACACACACACACACTCCAATAGAGATACCGGGATCACATTACAAACTCTAGGGGTCAGGGGTCAATCCCATTTTTCAGCCCCTCCAACCCACTCCCCTCCCATATCCTTTCCCAGGGGTTAAAGCCTCCCGTCACCTAAATTCACATCAGTTCACGCGTGGCGAGGGAGTGGTATCCGTCGGAAACCCCCGGTCCCGCCCCCCCCCCCCCCCACACACACACACCTCCCCCGCCGCCATCCCCGCTTGACAGACAGTTCACTGATCTCCCGGACGCCTCGCACAAAGAGCAGGACACGCCGCGAACACGTCGGAGTCACATCAGAACCCCCGGCCTCTTGTGTTCCCTGAGCTTCGGCGCCGCCTGGGGTCGGGTTACCCGCCGGGGGGGATCGGCTACCTCGGGCAGCAGAGAGGAAACCAACAACTAGGGTAAAGAATCGTTGAAAGGCCGGTCTTTTTTTAAAAACCGGACGCCTGTGTCGCATCGCAGAATGCGGCCGGACAGAAAAAAAAAAAAAAAAAAATTCCCGTGGCGATTGTGTTTGCTCAAAGGGTCGAAAACCTCAACGCGTTGGCCCGTTGCCTCCGGCGACCACTGGAGTTGACGTGCTAAGGCTTTAAATACAACCCGCGGACGCTAGCTAGCCTGCGACTAAGTCACGCTGCATTCACGCTGCCAAAACACTAGTTGGCGGCGCTGCGGTTTTCCCCCGACGCTGCCAGCCGTGTCAGCCCGAAACCCGGTGGATTGTTTGGACAGTCGACGTGGGGAAAAATATTAGCCAAGAACAGATTTTCGGAGACCAGAGGAAACGGTGCTTGACTGGATGTAGCTGCTAGCGATCCGCCGTTACGTGTCTGTGCGTTTGGGAACTCGCCGCTCTGAATTGTTGCAGTATTATAAATCAGCCCTGTGGTCCCGGGTTGGATTCGACATGGGGGCCGTTCTGTTTGGAGTCTCTATGTACCCATGTCGGCGTGGGGTTCTCCGGTTTCCTCCCGACGTCCAAAAACAGGCAGGAGGTTCATTGCAAACACTAAAATGTGTGCGTATGAGAGCGCTAACGGCTACACGTCTCCATATAACGTGAATGTTTATATGTCTCTACAGGAAGTTCTCTGTTTACGGTGTCGTTTGTTCGTTCGTCGCCATCTCCCGCAAATTTATTAAGACGGGAACCAGTCGGTCAACGGAGCGGATGAACACAAAGCGCTTCGTTAGCGTTCGCCGTCTGTTTTCAGTTGTTTTTTTGGAAACCTTTTGCCCTTTTTTTCAAGTCAGACTCTTCTGATGGCGCAAAGAAATCACGTCACGCCGCACTTCAGGGATACGATTTGTAATCGAGAGTGAATAAAAATAATCCGGACCCTCGGCGAAAACATGGCGTACATGACTCACACGCCGTGACCCGGAGTGTCCGGACGCGTGAAAACATCCAGGAGCGCAAACGGTCTGCCACAGGGGGCGGAGCTTCAGTGGCGGGGCCACATGGACAGGAAGTGAGATACCGCTCATTTCCATTTCCTCCTCTCGCCCGCGACTTGATAAGGAGCTGTAAGCAAATCAGCAAAGCTTTCCTTGGGACGTTTCACGTCATGAACATTTGTTTAATCCGGAATGTGACACTTTTAAATAAAACGAACGATCTGTGCTAACGCTGCCACGGGGATATTAGCGCTCATTTAAAGAGCCTTCAAGAATGGGAGTGTTAAAGTGTGTGTGTGAGTGTGTCAGTGTGTGTGTGTGTGTGTGTGTGTGTGTGTGTGGGGGGGGGGTCTGACATAAATCACAGCTTTTTATTGTAAAGAAAACAGGACGGCGTCCAACACGGTGCCTGCGGGTGAAATATGCACGAGTGCGTTCCGTCCTTGAAAACAAATGTGCTTTTGATCACGTCGCCGCTTCCCCGACGAGCCTAATCCCGCTTAATCACGGCTCCTTCAATCACCGAGCCGGGTGGGGTGGTGGGCTGACGGATCGTTTCCCCGCGTTGTTTTTCAACGTTTTTCGTTATATGTCAGTTCATTTCCCCGACGTCGGAGGAGAAAAGAACATGCATTGGAGGTACGGGCCGTGTCCGTCATCGCCGTTGCGCAATAAAATGGAAGAGTTAGTCAGAGAGAGCCAAAACGGCGTCGTGTTGCGTAACCCGGGTCGTTTTCGGTCACGTTAGCGGGAAATCAAAATACAGCGGGCCGTATTTGTTTGCGTTACGGACGATTGTTTTAGAAAAATACAGTTCTGCCATCGAGCGTGATTGGGTTTTTTATTTTTGGGGTGTGTGGAGATAACGAGACCGCCTTATCGCCCCAGTGTCTTCACACGGTTTACTTTCGGGCTGAGGTTCCCGTTCTGGCGACAAATAAGCGCTGGTCAAGCTGTTTACGTCATAAAATAACGAAACAAAAACAAAACAAGGAACGACGCCTGCATGCTAGGCTTAGCTACCTTAGCATCACAGCAGCTTACATGTTTATCACATCTCCGGGGCAGCGGGAAGATTAGCATCGACTCATTTGAATCTGAATCCGCTGCACAGGTGATCACAGGCGGTCGTCTTGGATTTGATAAAAAAAAATAAAAAATAAAGTCTCATGGCCAATGGGCGTTCCCCATCCCGTGCGCAGGGCGATGCTCGAATCAAACACGACCAACCTGCTTTGTTTGGTTTCTATTTCTAGAAAGAGAGGGAAGTGAAAATGGATCTTGAGGGGATCCAGACCAACTTGTTGGGCGACATGAAGTTTCAAAACTTTCGCAAAGCAGCTAGGCTACCGTACAGCGCCACGATACGTATATCGGTTAACCCGCTCGACTTCTGTCCTCATTGGCGACGATGCCCGAAGGTACTTTGGCACGCGGGCAAGAGGAGCCGGGAATCGAGCCTTCCGATTGGAAGGACGCCCCAAAAAATAGAACTCTGGGGATCGCGGAGTCACCGGGACGTCACGCATCGCCATCGTCTACAAACGGCGCCGACTGTTTTCCCTCGCAATGAAAAATGTGCTGCCACTTATTATTGCGGTTACTTTCCCTTTCTTTCTTTCTTTTTTTTTTTTTTTTTTTTTTTTTTTTTAAACCTCCTTTCATTGTTCCATCGCTCTCGGTCCAGACCGGCGGCGAGCAGGAATCGCTCCAGACGGCAGAGGTGAGGTTAAAAAAGAAAAAAGCGAATAGCTTCACAGTGAACCTTCTTGGAAAGGACACTCAATTCCAGCCTAATATACGGAAACCTTTTAGAATAATACTAATATTTCATGCTTCCTCTGTGCGAAAGCACCGCCGGCCCCTTGCCAAGCGCCCGGGCTCGCAGCTGATAGGCCGACACGGTGCGTCCAGCGTCGTAAATCCCGCCGGCCCCGGGGCCTGACAACGCTTGTTTCGCCCAGATAAATCACGCCGCTCATAAAAAGCCGCTTGCTCCTCGGTGTCCGTCTGGCCGCTCGCGGATCCAGCTCAATCCGTCAGCGGGGTAAACGGCTGTCAGGACGACAACCCCCCCCCCCCCTTCCCTCCCCCCCCCGCCTCGCTTATCGCGCCGGCTTCCACCGAGCGGAATCCGAGGAATCCTGTAACCGGGAGAGATTCGCCAACTCCCAGAACGACGTGGGGAAACAGACGCGCGCTGCTCCTTTTCCTTAAAACCCGACTAATTTCTGCACATAAATCATACAAATTGATCACAGATGCCGGCGCTCGCTGTCGCTGAGCATCACAGGGGCGGCGGTATGACGGTGAACGCGCGAATCCGAGCCGCGGGACGCCGCCGGTGCGATAACAAAAGCTCCGGCCGCTCCCCGGACCTATAGCGCGGTATGGCGACTCCACCCTGTGAAATGGGCTGAGTGTGCTGGCTCAGCGCTTCGCCGTCCAAAAGGGCTGCGGTTCACTTGGAGGTCTCGCTGGCCTCCAGCCTCGGAGGCGAAGCACCAAGCCGTCCTGAGCGGCGCCCCCCCCACCGGGCCTCCTCCTCCTCCTCCTCCTCCGCCGCTGCCGCCGCCGGCTTCTGACTGACAGCGACATGAAACGGGATAATAATAGCGACTCCCTCCTCCCCCGGCTCCTGACCAGCAAACAGGCCTCCATTGTTTCGGGATCGCATTTAGCCCAACCCGAACTCGCTGGCCCCCCCAGGGGGTCTAGAACCGGTCAAGAACCCCGACTCGAGGAACCGGGCCCGCTGGTCAGCGTTAAACATCTGGAGGAGAACTCAAAAGCAATCATTTTCATTGGCATCATTTTAGCGGTTTTGATAAAAACCAAGATACTATTCAAGCTAACAGAGCTAGCTTTATTTGTTGTTTCTAGAGACATACAACCATTCACTCCCTCATTTAAAAATAATCTGGAGACATACAAACTTCACTCGCTCTTTCACACATCTGGCCGATTTAGGGCCTCGCTGCATGTTTTTGGGACGGCGGGAATTGTGTATGTTGGAACTACAGCAGGAAACCCAGGAACCCGGAAGAACCCCATGCAGACACAGGGAGAACAAGGGGGAGTCCAACCAGGGATCTTCTTGCTGCGAGGTGAAAGTGCTAATCATTGTAGCACCATGCCGCCAGAACTTTTAGGGACCCCTCCCTAAAAGTGTGTGTGTGTGTGTGGCATCGGGAGATGACTGAACATTGGTGTTTGGGTGAACGGCCCCTTTGAGAGTTGTATGCTTCATTGCGCGAATCGTCAAGGACAGAGTTTTCAAGTAGGCGATCGATCTGATCCCATTGAGCTGATCGGCCATCTTCCGGAAGGATCGGCCTTCACCGTTAGCTGGACCAATGAGGTGCGAGGACGGTCGGCGAGAGGCGCAGCGACCTCCGACCGAACACCCGGAGAAAGAAGGCGAACCCGACACCGGGGGGGAAAGTCTGAGACGCTCCGACGTATTTCAGGGTTCATTTAGAGGCAGTTGTAACACGACGAAGCGGGCCAAACCATTCTCTGGAGTGCGGAGGGGGGGGGACACGCAAAGTTTCTGCCAGCCGTGAGGTCGAAGCCGGGTTTTCTCATCACCGGGATAAAGAATTCGCTAAATAGCGGGACGTGACAGGGCCGTCCCTGCAGGATGTCGGCGTCTCGCCTGCCGTCGGGTATCGACTTACAGATCCCGAGAGGGGCGGGCCTGGCCGAGACGACGGCGGCGGCGGCGGCCGCCGGCCCCGGTACGACAGGCCCCGGTTGACAAGATGGGGCAAATGGTCCCGTCGGACGACGGCCGGCGAGACGCCGATCGGCGGCGAGGATTTATGAGATTCTGAACGGAGCCGAGGGAAACCCAACACCGGACCCGGAATCCGAGCCGGGTCGGGAGGGAGAGAAAAAGGAAAAAGGATGGGAGTGACATCACGGCGGCGGCGGGCTCATTGGAGATAACCGGCTGCCAAGCGGGGTCTCAGAACCTGACGTCAATTTGACGACCTTTGTTTTCCTCCGTCTGGCCAGGAAACGACGGCGTCCGCGGCCAAAGTATTTCAGACTTTCCGATCAGCGGGGCCCGGAGCGAGAAGCGGTCAGGTGGAGGCTCCGCCATCGGGGTTTAGAAAAACACCCTTTGCTGGGAAATAAGGTACGGAACGGCTGTTCTCCTCGCGTTCTCTACACACCGGCGAGGAACGCTGGTTTGAAACTGGTTTGGAGAAGAAAACCAATCCAGGCTCGGAGCGGATCTGGAGCTGCTTATGACCATAACGGAGGAGAAAACAGGGATAGTCCAAAAACGAATGCAGAACTGCAATGATAATAATTGCTGCTACCACTAGTAGCAGTGCGTCGTACCACACTACACTCATATGGGGACTTCAAATGATAAATTTGTGCAATCAGGATGAAGGGGTGAAGGTCTGGAGCCAATCACTGATGGTCACTGATGGCGAGGGGCGGGGTTTAACCGGACGAGGGGTTTAACCAACGATTCAACCCATGCAGGAGAACGTGGAGAATCAAAACAAGGACGGAACCGATCGCGAACACGGCGCTAACTGTGGCTTTGCACGGCAAATTAAAAACCGAATTCTGAATCCATTAGAAATATTTTTCGTTTTTATGTGTGTACTTTAACTAATACAACTGCTTTTACTGCTATAATGAGTATATGTACTACTACTACTACTACTGTCATTTCCAGACTATAAGCCTCTATTTTTTTCCCACGCTTTGAACGCTGCAGCTAATTTATGGACCGTCACATCGGACCAACGAAATTTGGAGGCCGTTCAATTCCAGCAAAGAGGAAGACGACTTTAACGGTTTTAGTGGAGTAGCACAAAGCCAGGATAGAAAATGGATAGATGGACTTTTCATTGTGTTGTTTATTATCAATCCTTTTCATCAGCCGTGTTACAGGCACCGCTTGGAAAAAAAAAAAAGCATTTCCATTACGGATTTGTGGATGTTCTGGGTATGTTTTTAATTAAAAGTAAAAAAAAAAAAAAAAAAAACGATAAAATATCTCATGTTACAATGTGAACATCTGTGGCTAATAGACAAGTACAGGCTATATATGTACGCATATATTTATTTTCAGCCGGTGCGGCTTATATTCAGGCGCGCCCAACAGTCCAGAAATTAGGGTTCTACAATTGTTAGCGCAATAACGGCTTTTTCTGCTACAACCAAAGGCTCTACTACAGATGTTACCACAACAACTGCTATAAGAGGATACGAATACTCAAATCCTTTGAGTATTACCCAAATTATTACTACTACTACTACTATTACAACAACCGCGACTTCAACAACGAAGAGTTCTTTATTGACTTCTCTCACCAGGAGAGCCGCCTCTATGATTGTATGTTAAATATATACATAAATATACAGGAATCGTGAGCTGCTTATCCTGCGCTCCCTCAGTCATTCGGGGCAATTTTCCCAATTTTTTTCCAATTAACCTGCCCCATGTTTTTGGGTTGGTGGAGGAAACCGGAGAACCAGCAGGAAACTCACGCAGACACGGGGTGAACATGCACCCTCCACACAGAAAGGTCCCATTGTCGGAATCGAAGGAACGACTGCGTCACCGTGCCGTCCCATATTGGTAGATACATACATTTCTAATAAAATAGATTCTACTCTCTATTTACACTTCAGGGTTTATTTATTTATTGTACTTGTATTTTTAGCTAGCTTGTCCTTGTATATCTTGCTGCTACATCTCATCTGCTACTACAACTGATACTTGGATGAGTAGCGCCTCTATTGCTGAGATTTCTACTACAACTACTGTGACTGAGAACGCAAAGAGTACTATTATTATACTACAATGGAAATAATTTACTGCGTTCCGCCTTGGAAGCTCCCACCCTCAGAACCACGCGGGTTCTCGGTGACTCACTGCCTGGAAAGCGAACGTTGGAATGACGACATTCGAGAACAAAGCGGCGGGCGGGCGTGCGCGACGTGCTCATCACAAACCGCATCGACGTGCACGTGTACGCGCACATCGGGTCACACACCGATGACACCCGAAGCAAAGGCGCGATCGTCCTTGTGTTGAAATAAAGCCCAACGGTGCGAAACGCCTCGTCGTTGCAGCCTCCGCGGGAAAGTGCGCGGTAACCATGGCAACCTGCGCCCCGGCCACTCCGACCCGCTACAGCAGCTGACGTCGGGAGAGGAAAACGCAGCGTAGGTGAGCTCGCCTCGCCCGCTGGAATGACAGCCATCCGATGCCGCGAGGCAGGGTGACAGGTGGAGGTGTGGTGTTGAAGGGAAAAAAAAAAAAAATCTTTTTTAGGGTTTCTATGAGTTCTTTGAAAATGATCTGCAGTCTGAAAAGAACAAGTCGATGATGAATAAACCAGATAAACCACGAATAGCAATTTGCGATCCGGCCTGTCCTCAATCTGAAATGATAAAAGTGTGTGTTTGAGTGTGTGTGTGTGTGTGTGCTCGCACGGTGTGAGTCACGCAGCGACGGTATGTAGCAGTTTTTTTTTTTTTTTTTTTAAACACTAACAGCGCAAGAATAAACTTGCAGGTTTAAAACAAAAGGCCGAGGGCTGGAGCTGAAGGCGGGGAATGCAGGTACGTGACTGCGAGACGCTCGGAGACGGCCTTGTTTTTCCTGATACCTGGGAACCTCGGGTGGCGATTTCTCGCCTGTCAATCAAATCGGAAGGCCGTCCGCGACGGGCGAGGATGGGACCGGACGGTCGACCGACGGTTATAAAAAGAAAAAATTCAAATGAATCGATCGGCCTCCTTCATCACCCGCCTTGTTGTGCCGTCTCTCGTTGCATAGCAACGAGGCCAAACCGTGACAACACACATAATGTGATAAAAACGAGATTGGACTTCCAATTATAAAGTTCTGAGAGTATCTGAGAGGCGATCAGGGGGTGATTTTTATTTTTTTAAGTTTATTTTTTGTTTTTATTGTTGTTGTGGCGGCGCCAGGTAGAAGCCGAGGTTTGTCCGCTTCCTGAACTCACGGCCGTTTCTACGAGTGACTGACAGACGTCAATGAATCACGACTGACGTATGAATGCTCGTTTCGGTTCATGTGTTTTCAGCCACAGCTGCACGAAACACGCAAACTCCATACGTATGTAAAAAAAAAAAAGAGGTGACGGCGCCATGGCAACGCCTGCACAGCAGATCAATGGGCTTCTAGAGGAGAACCCTATCTGAAGGAGACCTTTTTTAACATGGATCCACGGAAACTGGTTTTACACACACACATGCACGGGTGCGCACACACACCTGCTCATACTGAACATGGACCTTCAGTTCCCTCATCTGAGAAACCTCAGCTTTTGCAGGTCGTTTCTATCTATTCACCAGCCTGCAGGGGGCCAGGTTGACCTTTGACCCTTCCTTCCTTCCTTCCTTAGCCAGGGGTGACTCTGGAGTAACGCCGGGTGGGGTGGGGGGGTAAATTGGAAGGTGGGGGGGTTAACGCCGAGGCCCGTGGACGCCCCCACCCTCCAGCCGCCCCCCCGCCAGAGGCAACTTTTGGACCGACGCCACACAGCTGTCACTCCCACTCCAGCGGCGGCGGCGGCGGCCCTCCGGCAACGAGTGAACCTGGAAGAATGACGGACGCGCCGCGTCAGCGTACACACAGGTACGTACGTGCATGCAGACGTGTGCACGTGCAAGGCGGAGATGGCGCAACCCCCCCCACGCGCTCCACGACTTTACCGTCTTGCAACTGCAATCTGCAAATGAGGCAGCCTGCAAACACACACACACACACACACACACTCATACATACATACATACACACAGAGCGCCAGTGGAGTCGTCCAGCTCGATCTTCTGTCTGCTCTCCACCCTCCACCTCCACCCGTGTGTCATCAGGGTGAGCTCAGCGTTCACGAGGATATTTTGGGTTTTAAAAGTTTGGGGTGGAGGTGGCGAGATGACCCGTCCTGGAGACGTCGCGTGGGCGTGGACGAGCCTGTGCAGACGTGAACGGGAGTTGTGTTCCCCGCCGCCGGTTGCCT